>NW_005842830.1:231485-310738 GCF_000455745.1 Alligator sinensis | reverse complement strand
AAAAAAATTGGCCATTTTTCGCACTGTAAATCCAGCAACACTGCTGCCATCTATGGCTGACACACCAGATCTTGTACATGACTGCCTGCAAACATTGGAAGCTGTTTATTCTTCAAGGCCAAATCTGAGAGACAAACAATTGATAAAAGAGTTTCAAGCAAAGAAGGGGGAGCACGGGTGGCTGGTAGCAAGGGATGGCCGCATTATCATCCCAGCTGCCTGGGTTCATGTGGTAGTAAAGAGCACTCATCATGGTACCCACTACGGACCCAGGGCCCTGGTAAGATGGATCAGTTACTATGTAACTAGAGTGGGATTAAGAGAGGCTGCCAAGGAGGTATCAGAGACATGTGAGGTCTGCCAGAGAAATAACCCATAAGGAGGGAGAAGAAAAACTTCAGGACATCAGAGAATAGGCAATGGGCCAGGAGAAGAATAGCAGGTGGATTTTACTGAGTTGCCCCGGCAACAAGAGATAAAATATCTCCTTGTCTTTGTGGACACTTTCTCTAATTGGGTTGAGTGCTTCCCATGTTGGACTGCCCAAGCCCGAGAGGTGGTCAAGACACTCCTACGAGAAATCATACCTCGCCTCGGACTTCCAAAAGGAATAGGGTCAGACAATGGCCCACATTTCATTGCACAAATTACTCAGAAGGTTTCTGAGTTCCTGGGAATCAGCTGGCATTTACACACCCCTTGGAGACCTCAGTCCAGTGGAAAGGTGGAACGTATGAATCAGACCTTAAAAAGACACCTTGCAAAGATTTGCCAAGAAGCTCGACTCAAATGGCCAGAGGCCCTACCCTTGGCCCTGTTACGAGTAAGGGTCGCACCACATTCTAAATTGGGATTAAGCCCGTTTGAAATAATGTATGGTAAGCCTTACCCTCTGAGTCTGCCCATGGGTACTGAACAACAGTTACATGTTTTAGGAGAGGGAATGATTAGAGAATATGTATGGTCCTTGGTTTCTGTTTTGTCTTCCATCCATCAGCAGGTACGGGACGTGCTGCAGACACAGGACCAGTATCCTGCCCTGGGAAATCGATTATTACCTGGGAGTTACGTCCTTGTGAAAGATTGGAACGAGGAACCACTTCGAGCCAGATGGAAAGGCCCATATAGGGTACTTCTAACAACCCCGACGGCCGCAAAGCTCGAAGGAATCAAGACTTGGATACATTCCAGTCGCCTAAAGCCGGTGGCTGGACCAGAACAAGAAGGAATCCCTGCAGACTCCGGGACCGGAGATAGAGAACAGTGGAAGGTGGAGCCAATAAGAGACTTGAAATTCCTATTCAAAAGAAAGGAACTTTGAATAATTTGACAATCTTTGATTAAGTTTTATAAGCCTTATTATGAAATTGTTCAAGGTTTTATTGTGGGGCACCCTGATCTGTCCACTCCTACTTATAGGAGGGGAAACCCTTTTACAACAAAAATTTGACCCTCAGGAAAATGTCTGGATTTATCTGGCCCGGGAAATTTTAAATAGAACGGACTTCTGCTTAGCGGGAGGGATCAATGCTCACCTGGTTTTTACCTCATGCTTAATCGCAGTACCAACCCCTTTAAAAATTTTACAAAATTATCCTATGCTGAAGAATGTAGAGAAGAAAAGTACATATCAGAATATATATAAGTGGGGGACTATTGTAAAAGAGAAGAGTAGAGACATGTTTTCCGTACGGGTTCAGGCAACAGCTAATGCTTCTGAATGTTTCCTAATAGTTAATTGTACTAATAATTGCTTCAAATTGAACCAAGGTAGAAGAATCCTTTGTAACAAGACCAATCAAATATCCTATGTATACACACATACCGCCCTTCCTCGAGGATGGTTTCTGGCCTGCGGGAGAATCATCTGGCTTAGACTTGTCCTGGTTAACTTCCTGGCTTCCCAATTTTGGATGGTTGAAACAGTTATTTAGTATGGTTGTTTTATTTTGTGTTACAGGGATTATTGCCTGTTGCTGTATACAATGTTTACCTATCTTCTTATCTATCTTCAGGCCTAAGGTGAATCAAATGATTTTACAAACAAAGAAAGCTGAGAATACTAGATTTGTGTTGAAACAAATTGAGTGGAAAGATTTTTGCCATGGATTTACCCTCAACACCCTCAGTGTTATTGTCAGGTTTGACCTAGAAACCACTACACATAGCCCAAGCAAAAGTCTCTGTTATGTAACTAATGCCCATCTGCAATGATAAGGAGGAGACAGTCTTAGATAAAGGAGGCTTGAAAACAAAAGCAGAATCAGAGGACTAGGGCAAAGAGCTGATTTGAATATTGAGAATCACACCCCTGGGTGGGGAGAAAGTATGCTAATGAAACATACATGTATGGAAATGAGATACATAGCTAAAACACAGGTATAGAGACATGCTCAGTAAAGAACTCCTTGCGTCACTCCCTTATAACCAATTAGCAAACAAGAATGCTTATGAAGGTCCAATACTCCTGTATAAAAGATGCTTAGAATTAAGAATCTGTGTGCTTGTTACGTGAAATGATTCCGCTTGCACCTCCTATTGCTAGCAATAAATCTTCTTTATACTTTCACCCCTGGTATCTTTATTGGCTTTTGCATACCGGGCACGATCCCAGACTTGAGCTGGGGGTCAACACTAGCACCCACAGCTCAGAGAAAGGGCTTGTGCTCTGGAGAAGGCATGCTCAGTCTTTTTCCTACTAGCCTGGACAACCACATTAATTTTAATCTAGCCTTATCCCAGTAGTTAAGAACTTCAGCATGGTGGCCTGCAAGTTAGAGAAAGAGACTGACTGGATTTTTTTTTTTTTTTTTATACCAGCACATTGCCTGTTAAGAATGACAGGCAGAGAGAGGCCTGCGTTTGCCCCTACCCCGGCCAGGGCCGCTCCCCGCCACTGCTTCGGGCCAGGTTCGGGTCCGCTCCCTACTCCCCCCAACCGCTCTGGGCCAGGTTGGGCCGGGCGGGGGCAGGGTCAGTCTTCCCCTCACCCTGGGGCCATTTCCCTTCTCCCCTCTGCTGCTTTGGGCCAGACCAGCCTGGGGCTGGGGCCGGGCTGTTTCCCCCCTTCCCCCAGGGCCGGGGCCAGGGCTGGTCCCCCCTCCCTCCCCTCTCCTCTGTTGCTTAAGGCCGGACCAGGCTGGGCCCGGGGCTGCACCTGCTCTCCCAGCCCGCTGCTTCAGGCTGGAGCCGAGGCCTTGGCCTCCCCCACCCCCATCCATCACCGCTGTCACCTCAGGCTGCGGGGGTGGGGGGGGGAGGCCAGCTCCACCACCACAGTCATGGTGGCATGGCTGCCAGCTCCTGTCTGAACGCTTGCACTCTGATTGGTTGTTTCACACAACCAATCAGAGTGCAAATAAAGTGTTATGGACAGACAGACAAAGGCTTTTATAATATTAGAATATACACTTAAAATTGCAGGAAAGGATCACTGAACAAAATTTGAGAAGAGAAATAAACATTCTAGACAATAGACTTGCATTCACAAGAGGTAAATCAATTGATACAACCTTGGCAGTGAGACTTCTAATGGAAAATTACAGGGAAAATAGGAAAAAAAAAATTTACTCAGTGTTTACTGACATGGAAAAAGTGCGTGACAGTGAATCAAGAGAAGTGATGTGGTGGTGCCTGAGAGAACATTTAGTATGGTCTATGTGAGATTTGTGCAAGATGTACAGAGGCTTAACAGCTTGAGTTAAAAGCACATAAAAGGAGACTGAGGATTTCCCAGTCAGCACTGGGGTCCATCCAAGGTTAGCATTAAGTCTGTTCCCTTTTGTGTTAGTTCTGGATACATTCAGAGACATTCAGAAGGCTGCCCCCTGATACCAAAAACAGATAGGAAGTGACTTGGACAGATGGAGGCACATTTTGAAAAGACAGTCTATGCATCAACGGGGAAAAAGCAGATTACAGGTCATGTATATTTTTAGGTGACAGTGAAGGGCAAACACCTTCTACAGTACTGAAGGAATTGGCTGGTGTCATACCAGAACCACTGGCACGGCTGTTTGAGTGCTCGTGGTGCTCAGGTCGGGTCCTAGAGGACTGGAAAAGGGCCAATGTGGTCCCTATTTTCAAGAAGGGAGGAGGGAGGATCCAAGTAATTACAGACCAGTCAATCTCACTTCCATCCTTGGAAAGGTCTTTGAAAAGATTATGAAGGATCATATTTGTGGGAGTCCAGTGGGAAAAATAATGCAGGAGGGAAACCAGTACGGATTTGTAGCAGGTAGATCATGCCTGACCAATCTGGTTTCATTTTATGACAGGGTCACAAAATGTTTAGATGCAGGATTAGAGGTGGATGTTGTTTTCTTGGATTTTAGCAAGGCCTTCGATACGGTTTCTCATCCCATTCTCATAAATAAATTAAGAGGCTGTAACATAGATGTTTACACAGTCTGGTGGGTGGCAAATTGGCTTACTGGTTGCACGCAGAGTGGTAGTAGACGGGTTGGTATCGACCTGGAAGGATGTAGATAGTGGAGTTTGGTACTTGGACCTGTACTCTTCAATATCTTCATCAGTGATTTGGATGTGGGTGCGAAGTGTACTCTGTCCAAGCTTGCAGATGATACTAAATTGTAGGGGGAAGTGCACACTCTGAAGGATAGGGAATGATTGCAGGCAGACCTGGACAGGTTAGAAAGGTGGGCAGTACACAATAGGATGCAGTACAACAAGGACAAGTGCACCTAGGGCGCAAAAACATCCAGCATGCCTACTGGCAGGGAAGTAACCCTCTCAGCAACACAGAAGTGGAAAGGGATCTCAGAGTCATACTGGACTCCAAGATGAACATGAGTCGTCAGAGTGACGAAATCATCAGCAAAGCTAACCGCACTTTATCAGGCATCAGCAGATGCATGACAAATAGAACCAAAGAGGTGATACTTCCCCTCTATGTGGCATTGGTCAGACCACAGTTGGAGTACTCCACCCAGTTTTGGGCACCGTACTTCAAGAAGGATGTTGATAAACTCGAGAGGGTCCAGAGGAGGGCCACTTGTATGGTTAGAGGTTTACAGGACAAACCCTATGAGGAGAGACTGAGGGACCTGGACCTCTTCAGCCTCTGCAAGAGAAGGCTGAGAGGTGATCTTGTGGCCACCTACAAATTCATTTGGGGGACACAGGAAGGGATCGGAGATACTTTGTTCACCAGGGCGCTTCTTGGGGTAACAAGGAACAATGGTCACAAACTGATAGAGAGCAGATTTAGGCTAGATATCAGGAAAGACTTCTTCACGGTCAGGGTGGCCAAAATTTGGATTGGGCTTCCAAGGGAGGTGGTGCTCTCCCCTACCTTGGGGGTCTTTAAGAGAAGGCTGGATAGGCATCTGGCTGGGGTCATCTGACCCCAGCCCTCTTTCCTGCCCAGGGCAGGGGGCCAGACTTAATGATCTGTTGAGGTTCCTTCCAACCCTAGTATCTATGAATCTATGAACCTGTGAAACTGGAAGACTAGTACATGCCGTTTAAGGTTAGGTTTATCTGGGCTCCACTGTGCAAGAAAATGGAGATGAAGGAGAGAAATAAATGGATTACATGGAGGCAAGTGAGTGGAGTGGCTTGTGATAGGAAAATGCAATTTGCATGAATAGAAAAATGTCCAGGACAGTGATAAATCCAGTGCTGGTGTATGGATCACACAATGAAGAAACAACACTTATTCACATGAGGGTAATGGGAATGAAGGCATGAGAATGAGGTGTTAAGGAAGAGACAGTGATGAATAAAATCCTGGGGAGAAAGCAAACTTGAAAAGCAGACCCCAGTTACTGGGCAACACACTTGGAAAAAGAAGAAAAAGAAATTTTTCAGAAAAGCAGTAGATCTCTTGAATGTGTCTTGGTGAATGTAAAGGGGGAAAAGAATAGTGATACTATGACGGAAGCCTACTTTAGACCACCAAATGAGGAAGAAGAGGTAGATGAGGTAGTTTCCAAGCAGGTAACAGGAATATCTAAAATTTCTGAGATAATGGGGATTTTAACTTCACTGACATCTACTAGAGAAGAAAAACAACACATAATATGTCCAACACATTCTTAACATATGTAGAGGACAAATTTCTACTTTAGAAAGTTGAGCATTGAGTTAAGTGCAAATGTGAAGGTGATCAGCAACTTGGGAGGAAGTGACCATGATATGACAGAATTCATGATTCTAAGAGCAGGCAGGAGAATAGCAAAACAAGGCTGCCGAATTTCTCTAACTCAAAGAAAGAGTATGTATAGTGTCACGGACAGACTAATTAACGGATAAAAAAAATCCAGGAGGAGAAGCAGTTCTTAAAGACATGATACTGGAGGATCAACAAGTGATTCTGACACAAGGGAAAGATAAGAAGATCCACAGGAGATGGATGTGCTTACAGAAGAAATTCATAGCTATCTCAAAATCAAGAGAGAAACACACAGGCAATGGGGAAAAGGGAAAGTCACTAAGGAAATATACTAAGGAACAGCAAGAACTGTGGGGACAAAATCAGGAAAGCAAAAGTGAAAAATGAGATACAACTGGCAAGAAATGTGAAAGACAACAAAAATGAATTCTACACATCTACCAGACAGAAAAGAAAGACGAGGAAAACTGTGGGGTGACTTTTCCAAAGTGAGGGTATGCTATTCATGAATGATAAAAAAAAGGCAAAGTTACTAAATTACTACTTGCCTCCGTCTTTAAAAGCAAACAAAAACCTAAAAATGATGATTAGATCTTGGTGGATCCCTACCTGAAATCTCCTGCCAATTTGATTCTCTTTCCTTGCTGTATATTATTTCCACTGATGTATATTGTTTCGACTAGTTTCCACCTAACTAGTACTTTGCAATATTATTAACAAAATTAATAATTAATAAAGGGACAAAAGAGGAAGGGCTATAAATCTTGATATGAGACCATGTCAGGGAGCTTTTGATAAATTTGAATTTAAGTTAGCAAAGTCTGATAAAATTCATCCTGGACCTCTGGAGAAAATAGCTGAATATATCTTAGTTCTACTGACTGAATCATTGTCCAAGTGATTAATTCAAATCACTGATATCTGAACAATATTGTGAAGCCATTAATGACAGAATTATTCCCACAAAACTGGAAAAGTGCCCACAGTACCCATCTTAAAAAGGGGAACAAGTGGGACCTGGGATCATCCTGACTTCAACACCTGGGAAATTAAAAGAGCACATTATAAAGCAGACAATTTGTAAAAACCTAGAATAAGTGGTAATCACTAGCAGCCCCAATGGAATTTTGAAGAGCAAAACATACCAGACCAACCTGATTTTCATCTTTGACAGAGTACTAGTTTGGTGGATGAAGGGAATGCAGTGAAAATAATATACCTGGACTTCAGTAAGGTTCTTGCTGAGTCTCATGTAATACACTCATGAGTCAACTGGAGAATGCGGACTAGAAAGAAGCACCATGAAGTGAACACATACTTGGTTGAACAACAGCAAGGATAGAGGAAACGGATCAATGTCAGATTGGCAGGATCTCTCCAGTGGCATTCCACAAGGACCTATTCTGGGTCTAGTACTGTTTAGTTCAGCACCAGATGGAGAACTTGGATGGAGGAACAGAGACCTTACTGATCAAATCTTCCTATAATATAAATCTAGGAGGGGCTGCAAATTCTTTGGATGATAGGATTAGAATTCAAAAAGATCCTGATAAATTGGACAAATGAGATACATACAACAAAATGAAATTTAGCAAAGATATTACAGTGCAAAAATTCTAGGAGAGACAGCTGGCTAAACAGTAGGAGTGCCAAGAAGGATCTGGGGGTTACAGTGAACCATAACTGAGTATAAATCAGCAATGTGATACTGCCACAAAGGGTGTGTGGGGGCAGGGGCGCAAATTCCATTTGGGACTGAATTAAGAGTAGTAGGTTAAAATGGAAGGTGTCAGCTAGAGCACTGCATGCAGTGCTAGGCACCAAATCTTAAGAAAAATGGAGAGGATCCAAAGGAGCTGGACTGCAGGCC
Organism: Alligator sinensis; assembly: GCF_000455745.1. Classification (NCBI taxonomy): domain Eukaryota; kingdom Metazoa; phylum Chordata; order Crocodylia; family Alligatoridae; genus Alligator; species Alligator sinensis. Next base: position 302,732 of record NW_005842830.1, on the reverse strand, counting down.
ATACAAGATGAAGCTGAAAGAACGAAATATGTATACTCACAGGAAAAGGAGATTAAGGCGGGATATTAAACTGTTTGAAAGGATGCCAAAAAGAAAAGGAAGAACAACTGCTTTTTCTTGAATAGAGGGCAGGACATGTGGCAATGGGTTTAAACTGTGGCAAAGCAGATTTAGATTATCCCAGCAAAAGCATCCTAACTTTATGGACAACAGAACAAGCCCTGTATGAAAGATATACAATTTCCTTTATTATAGGTTTTCAAAAAGAGAATGGATAAGATGTAGGATCTGGCTTGGAATCTAGAACTTGCCTAGCACATCCTGTATCACGGCAGGGATTTGGACAAGATGACTTTTGAGGTTTGGAAAAAAAACAAGGGGCCAGGAGAGAAGGTGACCCTCTAGCCCCAATACACAAGTGGTTAGGGCACTTTTCCTCTAAGCCAGAGATCTGAGTTCTGGGTTCCCCTGGCAAGATAAATTTGAACGTACATCTACCCAATTTCCTAGCACAGTGCACCAGGACATAACCTAATTCCTTCACTAGCATGATGTTTGAAACAGAAGGCAGGGTAGCTATGTACATTTATTAACTAAATAAGAAACTTATAGAGAGCACAAGCTTTTGTTAATCCAAATTCAGTTTATCAGATATTGTAAAAGGCCGGGCAGAAAGCAAAGTATAAAGTGGAGTGAGTAATTAGAAAGCTGAGCCATTGCCCCTTGCAATGCTTCAGGCTGTAGCCGGCCATCCTCATGCCGGGTGGCTAACCCAAGCGGCCTCTGCTGCTCCCTGGCTCCCACAGCTTAGGCCCGTGTGTAGCCCCGTGCACCATGTGACCTGGTCACTTGCCAGGAGATGGGGCCGGAGCCCCCTCACTGCAGCCTTAAGGCCTTTGCCCCATGCGCTGCCCCGCACACTGTGTGGCCTGCTGGCCCTGCCAGGGTTGCAGGCTCAAGCCACCACACATGGCTCCCAAAGCCTGGGCTCTGTGCACCAAACCGTGCACCCTGATGGGCCCGAGCAATCTCACACTGCTCCCAGGGCGGGATGCACTGTCAACAGCCTGAGCAGTTTTGCGCTGCTCCCAAGGCTGCTCCTCCAGTGGCAGCTTCAGGAGCCTTGGGCCTATTGTCCGCTGGGGGAGAGCTCCCCAGTGTTTCTTGGCTCCGCTCTTCTTGAGTCCCTCGCTGCATCTGCCCATGTGCTGGGCACGCAGCTCCTTTTATATGCTTCAGGGCTCTGCCCCTGAAGTCTTCCAGACCTGACAGTTTACAGTCTTCAATCAGGTCTGGGGGAGCTTTTCTCCCTCTCCCCTCAGGAAAGGGGCATGATTTTATTTCTCTTGCTGTCTTCTGATTGGTGGATGGGCTCCACCAATCAAGACAGCAGGATCTCAAGCCTGGGACTCAACCGAAGCTCTGAAAGGTGAGCCCGCTACACATACATGGCCAAATGAGTGTGTTTACATGACTACATACCTACATGCAGCCAGAAAATACTCAGCCAATGTATACACACAGTGCAGGGGAAGTATAATTGTTCCTGCATGCAAGTGCCAGAAATGCCACTTATGCAACTAGAAAACTCCGATTTGGACACACTAAAGGAAGCAGAATTCTTTCCATTCATATAATAGTCTCAATTTTCATCCCAATAAAATCAAAGAATCAGGTATTTGGAAAATGCAAGGGCACTGGAAAAGAGAGACTAGGAACTTCACATATACCTTCAATATGCTTGTCATATAGAACATCAGGATTGCTTCTTGTACAGACTGCTTTGAATCCATCTTTAGCCTGTTGAGAAGGCTAGCCGTAAGCTACCTCTGTATAAAGCACCGATAAGCCTGTAAATTACATCTTAGCCCTCATATAGACATTTGTTTTCTCCTGGAAGAGTCACTCCTCTTCCAGGAGAAACCATGAGTGAACAGATTTTCAGGCTTTATCTTCCTGAGCAAAAATGGCTGTTCCAGGAGAAAAATAACCTAAGAACAACCTGGTTAAGTCACTCCTGGGAAAAAGAATATCTGTACATGCCATAGATTCTCTCAGCACAGGACACAGTTCTCTAACATTCCTCCCTCCAGGGAGAAAGTGTATCACTCATTGGACTGTGTTGCACTAGCAGAGAGCAGAACGTGTACCTTTTACAATCCCCACAATGTTCTGCGGGGAAACCCAGTCTGACCATGGTTCAGTCTGGGTCAACCAATCAGGGCAGCCCCCAGTGCATTGGTGTCATCTGCTGCCAGGCAGACTAAGGGAGCATGCAGGGCCGGTCCAAGGGTAATTGGCACCCTAGGTGAACTGTGTACCTAGGTGCCCCTACCACTTCCAATATAGAGGAAAAAAAGAAGTCTAGAATGAACTTTTACATGTTCTTATTTGATATTCAAAATGAACAATAAAACAATAAAAACAAATTTTTTATTGATTGTTTCACACTTTTCATTAACCCTAACACAATTATAACAGCCAGGGCTGTTATTTAGAATGATGTTCTTGTTATTTTGTTCTAAATATAATTTTGGCGCCTCCTAAATTTTGGCACCCTAAGCAACCACCTAGTTCGCCTATTGGTTGGACTGGCCCTGGGAGCATGCAGAGCATGCTAAGCTGTGTGTACGGCGGCTCCCTCTGGCTGTATGGCATCAACATTGCTAGCTTTCCACTCTTCAGTGTCTCAGGATTCAAATGTTTGAAAATGTGATTCTGGGTAAGTTGTTCTACCTGGAGAACAAGCCTGGAAGAATTCTCTAAGATTATTTGAATGTGCATACACAGACTTAGACAAGGTGATTCAAGCTGGTACTATATTTTCTGCAGACAAGGAGGAGTATATGTTGAACAAAGAACAGCACTGAAGAGCAACCCTTACAAAGGGTCTAAGTCTATACCTTCTGATGTTTTGTCCTAAACAAAAGAACAAGCCTCTTATTAATTTACTCTAACACCTGCAGTTCTTATGGGCCAATACTTAGTTGTAGTTGCTGAATTGGAGCAAAGCTTCATAAATTCCCTCACACTGCAGATTGAGATTACACCTTCATGCAGATGTTATTTCACTGATGTCTCTTTTTCTATCCATAATGAAATCCTGGTTCTACTAAATTCAATCACAGTTTTGCCATTGATTGGGGTCAAAATTTCACCCCATGACTTGCACGGTAACACTAAGGCAACAATATAAATTGCTTACAGTTAAACTGTCAGAAATAAGGAGCAGGAGTATGTATTATGTGACCAAACAGCTCTTCATGTAGCAGCTATTTGACTGTCTATTTGAAAGTCTCTGAATTAGTGAAGGCTATTAAACCCAAAAGAATGAACAGAGGTAGATTCTGGGCAACACAGTCAGATTTCTACTCCACTGGGAAGTTGGAACCAACTTTAAAGTCCACAACAACTTCATTAAAAGTAGTATGTACCCAGATCTCTAAGCACAGGATAGTATCAACTCACTAGCTTTTAAAACAGTTTTTTCCTTATAACTTATACCAGCCAAGTATAGGATTGCTAAATAAAAATATATCTTATATCTGAACCATAGATAACCCTTTACAAGTCATTAGTGCCTTGATAATACAAATGCTTAAGTATTGGTATAACTTTACTCAAATGTAGAATTCTATTGAAGCCAATTTAAAATAAGTCAAGTAGTTATTAATATGGGTAAGCTTAAACATAAGTTTATGTTTTTCAAAAGCTAGTAAGCCTTACTTTTGTATAGAATCTGTATGTCAGTAACTAGCACAAAGTCAAGAAGTATGCAAACCAGTTACGATTTAAAAAAAAAAAACAACTTAATGTTCAATACTAAAAATTAACCTTTTTCAAGGTCCCGGAAGGATGGTTGGGTGTTTCTGTTTCAACTGGAAACTGAAAGCAGTAGAAAATGTACATGGCAGCCAATTCTGAAGTAGGCCAGTTTGGAATGCAATGTTTGGAAAACAAAAGTCATTTTAGGACAAGAAAAACTGAAGATATGTAAGCTTTGTATGTCTTACCAGATTCTGTACCATACACATTCTCTCACTTCTCAGCTCAGCTACAAGTCCATAGATGTCCACAAAATCATGATCATTTATATGTTGGGTTAAATGGTCCAAGGCAATAAAAACTCCTGTTCTGCCAACTCCAGCACTGAAAGCATTGTATAATTTTTTTTAAAAATGTTATATAATAATTATTTTAATGTATAGCATTACTTCCTGGAAAAACTTAAGGTAAAAGCAAGTTTAATGTGAAAAGAAATTTCAGTCAAAATGGGAGTTGTTATGCAAGCTACTTATCTCCCCTGCATCGCTAATGAATGGGATACATGGTATCTAGACGTGATAAATGGATAGATAAATATATAAATAGATAAATGGAATCTAGACCTAGTCCTAGCTTTGGTCTTGCAAATCTAAACCCTACTGATTAAGTACAGCTAAATCAAAACCACCCTAATTTAGCATCTCTTTGGGACAGAATGAACCCAAAAACTGCTTTGTAAATTCCCAAATTTTGCTGTCTCAAATGGAACAAAACCACAATCAAGGTTTTGCAAAACTACTACTTGAATATGTTGCTGCATTTCTATTTCAGACTAAATAAACGAGGGGCAAAACAAGTCTCACAATGGGATTGTAGAGAGGCAACAGCAAGGCGCCAGACTACCAAGTGTTGACTCTGAGGTGTTGCAGAGTCACTTGGAAGGACTGGATGCGTTTAAGCCGGCAGGCCCGGATGAGCTCTATCCAAGGGTACTGAAGGCACTGGCTGACGTCACTGCACAGCCACTGGCAAGAATATTTGAGCACTTGTGGCACACGGGCCAGGTCCCGGAGGACTGGAAAAGGGCCAATGTGGTCCCCATTTTCAAGAAGGGGAGGAAGGAGGATCCAGGCAACTACAGGCCAGTCAGTCTCACCTTCATCCTTGGTAAAGTCTTTGAAAAGATTATTAAAGCTCATATATGTGAGAGCCCAGTAGGAAAAATTATGCTGAGGGGAAACCAGCACGGGTTCGTAGCAGGTAGATCATGCCCGACTAATCTAGTCTCTTTTTACGACCAGGTTACAAAACACCTGGACACAGGGGTAGGGGTAGATATCGTTTACTTAGACTTCACGGAAGTGGAAAGGGATCTCAGAGTCCTAGTGGACTCCAAGATGAACATGGATCATCAGTGTGATGAAGTCATCAGCAAAGCTAACTGCACTTTATCATGCATCAGCAGATGCATGACAAACAGAACCAAGGAGGTGATACGTCCCCTGTATTGGGCACTGGTCAGAATGCAGTTGGAATACTGCGTGCAGTTTTGGGTACCACACTTCAAGAAGGATGTGGATAACCTGGAGAGGGTCCAGAGAAGGGCCACTCATATGGTTAAGGGCTTGCAGGCCAAGCCCTATGAGGAGAGACTGGGGCACCTGGACCTCTTCAGCCTCCGCAAGAGAAGGTTGAAAGGCGACCTTGTGGCTGCCTATAAATTCATCATGGGGGCACAGAAGGGAATTGGTGAGGCTCTACTCACCAAGGTGCCCCTGGGGGTTACAAGAAATAATGGCTGTAAGCTAGCAGAGAGCAGATTTAGACTGGACATTAGGAAGAACTTCTTCACAGTTAGAGTGGCCAAGGTCTGGAATGGACTCCCAAGGGAGGGAGTGCTCTCTTCTACACTGGGGGTCTTCAAGAGGAGGTTAGATAGGCATCTGGCTGCGGTTATCTGAACCCAGCACTCTTTTCTGCCTATGCAGGGGGTCGGACTCGATGATCTATTGAGGTCCCTTCCGACCCTAACATCTATGAATCTATAAAGAAAAGAAAAATAAAAAACCTTTCTATATACTTAATGATTAGAAAAGAAAGCACTTTTGAAAAATGGTGGGGAGACCATTAGCCTGAAGGATGAAGTCCAAAAGGCTGGTAGGTATAGATGTTCCCATTTAAAAGATATGAAACTTAACCAGGCCACTTTAAGAACCTGCCACATTTTATATGGAAACACTGCTAACAAATGGAAGGGAACATGATCACAGAGGCTCAGCAAATGTGAGACCACTCTATAGAAGCTTCAAGTGGTGAAGACCTACTGAGTTTCATGGTCATGAAAATTAGGGCTGTACAAAATTGCACCATTCCGTTTCGCCTTCAGTTTCAATGGTTCGAAGGAACAGCCTTCCGCTTCGAATTTCCTTTAGATTTGAAACAGCTGTTCCGTTCCATCGAAACTGAAAGGCTGTTTCGACATTTTGCTGGGGGTGGGAAGTAAGCCCAGCTAGGCTGACTTCCCACCCCCAGTGGTAGATCGCAAAGGGGGTGGGGGCGTCAGCCCAGCTGAGTTGAATCCCCATCCCCAGTGCTAGAACAGGCAGAGGGGAACGGAGAGTCAGCCCAACTGGGTTCACTCCCCCTGCCCCGCGCTGCAATCAGGTGTGGGGCGGAGAGTCAGCCCAACTGGGTTGACTCTCCACCCCCGCACCCGATTGCAGCGCAGGGGGAAGTGAGCCCAGCCGGGCTGCCTCTCCGCCCCCACACCTGATTGCAGCACGGGGGGAAGTGAGCCCAGCCGGGCTGACTCTCCGCCCCCTCACCCGATTGCAGCACCCGGGGGGGGGAGGGAGGGAGGGAAGTAAGCCCAGTTGCGCTGACTCTCCGCTCCCCCCTGCCCGATCACAGCGCAGGGCGGGGAGTAAGTCCAGTTGTGCTGACTCTCTACCTCTACCCCCGACTGCAGCGTGGGGGGGAGGGAGGGAAGTGAGCCCAGTTGGGCTGACTCTCTGCCCCCGTACCCAATCGCAGTGTGGGGGGGCAGTGAGCACAGCTGGGCTGACTCTTCGCCCTGCACCTGACTGAAATGCGGTGGGAAAAGTGAGCCCAGCTGGGCTGACTCTCTGCCTCTGCACCCAATGGCAGCGTGGGGGTGGGAGCGAGCCCAGTTGGGCTGACTCTCCACCCCCCTTGCTGGATCACAGTGCTTCCCCTGCCGGATTGCAGGGCTGGGGTGGGCTCAGTTCCCTTCCCCTGTGCTGTTACCAGCTTCCAGGAGCAGGAGATGGGGAGAGCCAGGGCTGGGAGCACAGCCTTGGTTCTCCCCTGTCTCTTGCTGCTGGCTTTGAAACTCGAAACATTTCGAAGTTTTCAAAACGTTTCAACTAGCCTTGTTTTGTTTCAAGGCTGTTTCGAAGACCTTCATTTTGATTCGATCTCACTGTTTCGAGCTCAAAATTAGTTCAAACAGTCTCGAATTGAAACAACTAGCAAAATTTCGCACAGCCCTAATGAGAATGTATGTTGCTGTTGTAAGGTCATTTTGAGGTAAGTAAAGATGAATGTTGATTGTAGAACCTGATTTTGTGGCCCTTTCTGGTCCTTTTTGCATCTTTTTCAGTGCAGAGAGGATGAAATCTGACCCTAGCTTTCACGCTGTGGACTACCCATAATATAGAGGAGCCCTCAGAAGCATAAAGCTAATGTAGCTGGCTCATATGCCAGCCTCTCTGTGGCCTTTTGTGCAGGATGTGAGGGGCAAGGAAGAGCAGCTGCAGGAATGGCAGATTTCTTAGTATTATTGACAGCAAGTGCAAGAGAAAGAAGCTCCAATGCATTATCTGTCCAAAAACTGTAAAGAAAGTAGGTCTGGAACAGAGAATTAGAGAAACCTAGTTAGCTGATACCCTTTCTCATGTCTGCTGTGCAACTCTGGACCACAGGAAAGAATCTAAATTCTGGTTCCCAACCTGACTCAGTACTTTGGAATGTCCCCGCTCACAGTGGGGACACTGAACTGTACGTAAAATGCAGAGGCACTGAGCGCCTAACTGAAGAATCAGCTTTCCCCAGATACTTTGAAGTGATAGTTTAATGGTGCAGAGTATGAAATCAATGGGAGCTATGACAGCTGAACACTTCTTATAACAAGGCCATTTATTTAGGACCCTAAATATAGATTCTCTCTCTCTTCAGGCATCCAAGTTTGAAACTTGGCACCATATATACAAACTTCTGTTTTAATTCTTCAATCTCTGCTGACTGTGGAACTTGGTGTACCTTAAAAATGTTAGGTCAATGGGCTGCTAGGCTTTTGTGGGTTGTTTTGTTTTGTTTTGAACTTCTAGGAAAACACTATAACTATCAATGCTGTGCCCATTTTGTGAATAAGACAGAAATCTTCAGTGTTCACTGTTGTCTATTTGGCAACTTTCCCGGAGGCTAAAATGAATCTAAAATGAAGGCTACCTCATTTAAAATAATCTACTTTAAACTGATTTAATGTAAGTGCTTACCTGCAGTGAATAACCATAGGCGTATTGTCATGTGCTCGGCTTGCACGGATCAGCTTTACAAAATGGATTAATGGAGCAGTAGTTTCAGGCACCCCATGCTCAGGCCAAGAAGTAAAATTACATTGGCGTACCATCATGAAATCGCCATGCTGACAAACACAAAATCAGTACAAAATAATACAAGATTTTATCAATATTTTGAAATCGGTTTATAAGCATTCTGCACTGTAACACTTCATCATCTTAATAACTATCCTTAAAAAAGAAGGCTTGAAGCAAGATGATATGTGTTAAGTGTACTAGCATTTGTGAGAACTTCTCACGCAGGGATTTAATGCCTGTTTGTTTCATGGAAGCTGGCACCCAGTCCGCCCATGAGGAAGTGCTAATGACCTCAGCCAGCAAGAGCCTCAATAAGCCTCCACTGGATTTTACAAGCTATAAGGGACATGGGAGGGGGGCCCACTTTACAGATTACAGGCTGAAACTTTTCCAGCTCTTCTAGAAGTCCAAATAGCATAGTTGGCTTACATTTATTCAGAGAAGGTGCCAGTTAGACCCTTTCTGACCCTGATCTGCTACTCTCAAGGCAGTTCCAAGTACTTGTGGTCAAAAAGCATGTATATCTGATAAATGAACTCCTAATAGCAGTAATGATATTAAGGCATAAAAGCAGAAGGTGACACACTGACTTTTCAACTGATTATTATGTATAGTGACAGTTTTCAACTGATTATTATGTATAGATGATAATCTATATTAAATTAGAGTACTGGGAGGGGATTCTGGATGCAAAATTTGCAAATGATTTATCTTTTGTGCACAAAACTCTTTTCATGCTTGCATGGGAACCCCCCCCCCCCCCCCCCCAAAGAAACAAACTGTATCCCTTCTATTTGTGGGCATCAGACAGTGTAGTCCCAATGCCAACACTATGTTACATTTGACTGATATCCTGATAAATAGCAAGGTATTTCATTTAGCTGACATGCTAATGCAGTTCAAGGTATTTCAGTTACTGGAAATTTAGACATTGTTTTTGTGTTCTCTGCAAGCCTCAGGGGCTTGTTATACTTTCCTCTGTGAGCCACACAAATGTTGATCAGTGTCAATGCTAGCTCAAGTTTGGTAAGAGTGTCCTCAGCCTCCCATTTCAGGCTCCCCCTGCCTCCCCCCCAGGGATCCCCAGTTCCCTCCTTTCCCTCAGGGTTCCCTCCCCCCTGCTTATTTGCAGCTGCCTGATTTGTCTGTCCCACGGGGGCAGGCAGAGAAGGATTATCTTGCCTGCCTGGCCCATTCTGCTGCCCAGCTTCTGCTATTCTCTGGTCTGAGCCTGGCCCAAAGTACAGCAGTGTCAGTGGCAGCAGCTGGGCAGGCAGGTTAACCCTCCAGGATAGTGTGGGCAGCCACAAGTAAGCAGGGGTGGGAGTGGGGGGCAGTGAGCAGGATCCAGGGTGCTGTGGAGGGTGGGGTAATCAGTCTGATCTGGGCTGGGGTGGGGGGTAGACAGGTGTTTACACTAAGATGTAGCCTAGAGTGGTTACACCTTAGTGTAACATGAGCCCGGCAGCATGAATCAGAGATAATTCTGCCCTGGAGTGGCATAACTTTTAGCTGCCTAGCAAATGCTTAAAAGTAGTTTACGGTGTTAATATGTGGACAATCCAGGGGTTAAGAACTCCAGGAGCCACCCAAAATTACTCTTTAACAAAGCCCTTACATTGGTTAACATGTATGCATTTGTGTTTTGCTAGCAAGAACAAATCAAGTCCTCCTTCTCTGTAGGCTGTCCTCTGTTCTATCTTCAGAACAAGTTTAATTTATCTTGATATAATTTTTAAATATTTCACTTTTCTGTGCCATCCATATACAGGTTTCCCTCACTTTATGCAGGTACTGTATGTGTGAATTCGCTCTTATCCGATGACCCTTTTTATACCAAAAATTCGTTATATGCAAGGTAAATTCACTCTTATGTGATCAGGGTGGTGGAAGCCCAGTCTCACAGCTTTGTGCCATGCATTGTGGGAGTGACGCATACCAAAACAGTCTTGTGTGTAGATCCGTGCTCCTTGCTCACTGCCTGTGACATGCTTCCTTAGTTGCCATCCCCATTATAGTAACATTCACCACCACCCTGTGCTTGTGTGTACAGCCTGCTGTTGGTGAGTAATGAAATTGTCCTATAGAAGTAGTAGAAATTAGGGCTGTGTAAAACTTTGGTCCCTGATTTGATTTGGCGGAGATTTAGCCTGATTCGGTGGCCAAATCTCTGAATCTGATTGAATTAGGAGACCCTTTAATCTCTCCGAATCGAATCAGAACCCTCTGAATCAATTCGGAGAGATTTGGAAAGATTTGATGATTCGGACATAGGCACAGCTTTAAATGCTTTTTCTACATACCTCCAGGTACCAGGTGGCTTGTGAATGCTAAGATACTGGGGTAGATGGAGCATCCCACAGGAGTGTGTGGGGGGGGGTGGTCCCCAGCGCACTTGGCAACAGACCTGGAAGTAGACCAGAAGCACTTCCAGTCCACTTCTGGGTCTGCCAGGGAGCACATGGGGAGGCCCCCCTGCACCCTCCAGGCTCAGCATCTGGTGCCTCCTGGGGGGCACCTGGGGTCCCCCTACAGCCGATTGCAGAGCTACGGGGGTGCAGGGGGGCATCCACCACCGAGCATGCAGGGGGCCCACCCACGCTCCAGTGGAATGCTCCATCCGTCCCACCATCTCAGCATTCACGAGCTGTGCCTGGTACCTCAAGGTACATAGAAAAAACTATATAAAGCTGCATCTATGGCCAAATTGCTGATTCTCTGAATCAGAATCAAGTCTTCAGATTTGGATTTGGCCAAATTGAACCAGGGACAGTAATCCAAATCAACGAATCGAATTACTGTCCCCGATTTAGGCCAAATTGAATACAGCACGTTTCACACACCCCTAGTAGAAATGGGTCTAGGGGTCAGTACAGCCGAGGTCTTGGAACATATCCCTATTTGTTACATTGTAAAATGAGTTTCCTTTATGCAAATCTGAGTTATGCACCCTTTTCCAAGAATGCATGTATAGCATAAAGTGAGGGAAACCTGTAATGTATGCTTTTGAGCCTAATTTTGATATGACTGCCTAATTATCATGTTTCCGTTTGCACTAAGTATGCTAAAAGAACATCTTTCTATTTGGCCCCCGGTAGATATTAGAACTAAGATGCGATTAACCTGTAAATCATGCCATAAATAATAATCCTGCCACATGTGAGGATTTAGCGGGGAAAAATGTGAAATTAACCACAAAAAATATTCCACAAAAGATGTGTAACAGTTTTTGTGGGTGGTTTCCATCACACCTTATATTGAACATGTGGCAGGGTAACCAGAGCTGGCTGAAAACTCCAGTGTGGTCCTGGGGCTGGGAGCAAGAATCAGCTCAGCTCAGCTGACGTCTGCCCCAGCCCCAGGACCACAGTGGAGCCCTGAACTGGCCCCAGCATGTTCCTGCTAAAGTTCAACAAAGCTGCAGGCACTTGACTTTCAACTGACTCCTGGGCTCCCCCTGTACTGGCAAGTAGTGATGGTGCCGTTGGGATCTGATCCCTGATCCCAAAATCACATTTCCTACTATGCATGTGTGGCACAGCAGAAGGCATGACTGTTGGGATCAGATCCCATCACGCCATTAATTGAGCAAGTACCAGGGGCCTTTAGAAAGATTAGATTGTGGAGATACAAGAGACATCTTGGACTACTCTGTGCGGGATTTACTTATGAGCCTAAATTTTATTCCAACTTTCATTGGCTGTTAATTTTCTCAAAAGGGTAGGAACCAGAACTATGACTAGGACAACAGATAGGTATGCCTCCCTTATCTGCTAGGCCTCCAGAGAGCCCCAGAAGACTCCCACTCCGGTTGAGGCAAATCTCCAGGGCTGGATATGGCCAAGTCTATGGTCCAGTTCTGCTAACAGTACACAGCAAAGCACAAGAGGACCTTGCTCTTTACTTGAGAGGGATATACTCAAAGGGATTTTGATAATCCTAGAATTGTGAAGATTCTACTCATCCAGAAGAGACACTGAGATGTTCTTCCTAAAAAATACTACAGGTTCAAATATCCTTGATATACCACTCCCTATGATGTGGGTTACCTATCTCAGTTCTTTGTGAGAAACTGGAGGCACTTATCAAAGGTAGACCACAAAGATGGCCTAAAATCAATTACCTAATCAGAAAAAGGAAAACAATGTATTCTGAAAAACCCCACTAGGACAAAATATGCAAGGCTGGGATTAAAAGAACAAAGAGCACCGGGATGTTCAAGGCTCATTTTTTAAAAGAAAAATGAAAGAAAAAATATAATTCTCCCTTACTCTTTCAATTTTTATCTCCCTGATGGTCCAGTCCCTTTGATTATCTTCCATTAGTTTAGTAATCACTATATCTCCAAACACAGTTACAGGTTTATTGTCTTCTGGCCAGTATTGATGACATCTTATCTGTAGTGAGATGATACTTCTTATTAACAATTATCATATATAATCTTCACAGAAACATCATACATTATTTCCTGTTAATTCATGAATTAGCAGTTTATATGACAGTAACTTACCCGTCCTTTTTCAAAACACTGTGTAAGCATCACAAGTGTTTTTGCTCTAGTCTCCCACACCATTCTCCAGAAATCACCCACTGTTCCTGGCAATGGTCCTTGAGTAGCAATAAATTCATTTGGACATAGGTAGCCCTAAGATGAGAAGAATTAATGAATTCCTATAAACAAAAAGCGTGTGCGTGACTCATAATTATCCCTGTAGCTACACTGCCTGAGGTTCTGACCTTTTCAGTGCACACTAAACAGAAATAGGTCTGGGCAGTCACTGCATAGGAGTCTTCCAATGAAAATGTAAGTGTCAGGGATCCCGGAGAAATCTCTAAACCCTCTGAGGATCCTTCTGAATATTTTTCTTTTCTATGAAAAGAAGTAAAATTGAACTTTGTTTTATACTGAATTTTAACACAAACTTAAACCACAAGAGCAGTTTTTGAAGCAGAAAGACTGAAGCGCACATGCCACCTGGCTGTACTACTAAGACAGCTTATGTTTGCATGTATATAAACTATAACACACAAAAATTATGCTGCAGAGCTGACAGTCCATCACACAGTTCTGGTGATTACACAAAACAATCTGTGCAGTGGTTTATAGCATCTTCAAAACTCCTCAATGGAATTATAGCCCTATAATTCACAGCTGCCTGTTATTTATTCAATATATAATATACATAACAGGTGGCAGGGGGAAACTATGTTAATCCTCCGTAGTTCAAGAATGAATGAGCAACTACAATTCAGGGATGCAAAGCTCTGGATTATTTATTTTCTTTTTCCCCTCGTAGGTGAACCAGGACAAGTAAAAGCAGCATCTAATTCTGGTTTCTTATACAGTACATACAGTATCTGTCTCTATCAAAGTGAATATAAAGGACAAAGTTATAGCACTTTGATGAATCTCAGAAACCTTGAGGGAGTTTCTTTAGAAAATGTACTAGGAATAGAAGGTTTGAGAGGAAATCTTAGGCTGAGGTTTGTCTTTTATTTCTATTTTTTGAATTATCAGTAATGCCAGCCCCCTGGGAGGGATTATGATATGTATAGACATTTGAAGCAGGGTAAGGTGGCACACAGATGCACCGCTACAGATGGGGTGGAAAAAGAGACCTTGTCTTCCCCATTAACAGAGGACATAAGATCCAGCCCCTGTCATATCCTCTCAGCACCCACCAACATTGGTTTAAGGTTGTTAGAAGATACATCCCTGACTATCATGACTGATCTATCATCCATGAATTTATCTAACCCCTTTTTTGAATACAGCTATATCTTTCTCTACAACTTCCTGTGGCAATGAGTTTCACAGGTTAAGTATATACTGCATAAAAAGAATTTCCCTATTCACTTTGTCCACTCACTTCATGATATTATAGACCTCAGTTACACCCCACCTCATGTTTTTCCTTTTCAAACTGATGAATCCTATACCTTTTTCAGTAACCTTCTTTGTCTATATTTAAATGCAAATATATTATTCAATTATATTAAAATTACTTATGTCATAGAAAAGCAACACATCTATTGTTTAGTCAAGTGGAACACTTACATTTTTTCCTCCTCATAATTTGTATGAAAACCTCACCAAAAATATTCTAGCCATTGCTAAGTAAATATTCAATTCAATTTATTTTTAAATAGTATCTTTTGTGTATAATAACTCTAAACTACAAAATATTTCTTGACTCTGCAATTAAAAGCAATGGGAGTTTCATAATCAACTTTAGTGGAAACCAGATGAGATAAATTAATAAATATTATTCCATGATAAAAATGCACAAATTAAATTATAAACTAATCACCTTCAATGTCCCCCTAAAAACAACCCAAATCAATAGTAATAGAAGTGGTATCATGGATAACAGAGCTGCAGGAAGTAAAAGAAAAATGAGAAATGTTCTTATAAAAATATACAACTTTTCTTTTAAGTCACTTTTGTAAATACAAATCTGAGAAAAAGCAACAGATTTCCAACTTACAGAAACATAGCTGGCATTGATGTAATCAGATCCCGGTATACCAGCATCAGCCATCAGCTTCACTCTGTTGTTATTATCTATAGTAGAAACAAAGTCCATTTAATAATAATGGTTTGTTTGTGGGATGTATAAGATGCTGATGTAAATAAAAACTGTGACATGCATAAGAAGATGCTGTTATGCTGAGAATTCAAAATGAATGTTAATGCTAGATGTGTTTATGTAATACATGTGCCCTGCTACTATAATACAGTTATTATGCCTCACAGGAACTATTTAACCATCCTATTTTACTGGATAGTCATTCTCCCCCATCCTTCTTCTATTGGATTGCAATACATTTACTCACGTTTATTATTTTTAATTGAAGTGTCCAAGACCCCAACACTGAAATCTAATGTGCACAGGCAGATCTCTCATGACTGTTTGCAGCCAAGTGCACACCACTAATGAGGTGCTGCACAAGCATGGGGGACTTCCATGTGGGAGATTAAATTATTATTGGTTTGGTTGGTTATAATTTCAGTTATTGAGCCAAATCCTCAGGTTTTTACTGTACTTTAACTTCAGGCAAATGATTACTACATGGAAGTTTCCAAAGCTGGGTCTGAGGACCAAATCCAAAAAGGCATTTAGATGCCTAACTCCTATTTAGGCACTTAAATTCCAATTTAAATCAACCGGAGCTCTGGTTTGAGGTAAAAACTGAGTAAGGGCTTCAGAATTTGACCCACTCTGAGCATACTGAAGTGATGACGCATAGAAAGGATGTCACGTGTGAATAAGATTCAAAATGAGTAAACACTGAACTCCATAGCCCAAATCCTAATTTTTTTTTTCTGAAAACGAATAAAAGAGAAAGATTTGTAAATATTTAGGCTTATACAATGCCCATCTGATGGTATTTGACTGGGTGTCACAAATATTAGTTTTTAGCTATTATAAATTAGCATGCAGAATATGTGTTGAACCAGGCATCAGTTAATAGGAACAGCTGTTCTGAAAAGTTAATAGCACAGAAGGATGCTATATTAACAGAAGAATGCTATGCCCCCCATCTCACATCACAGTTAATGCTTAAAATAATAATGGTATTTCTTGTCTTATTAACTGAAAAATGAAGCAGTGTTGAATACAGAAAGATAGAGCCCTGTCTCTTGTGATAAAATCTAGCCTTGGCTTACAAGTTATCATACGTTACTCTGATCTTCTGTGGAACTCTTGCAGCATGCTTGCAAGTATTTGTAGGAAAGCGTCACCAAGGTCATAGGGAAAATTAATACACAAACATGTGGATTTTACACTTTTTAAAATCTTGCTTTTCACTAAGGAGAAAAGTCCAGGGAGAATGTTAAAGAGTTTGTTACTTGGGTTAAATTACAAAGCTAGGAAACTATTCAGGCTACAATTTCTTGCACCTGCATGTTAAAGTTTGAGACCAAGTTGAAAGCCATTTGCAAATAACCCTACTTAGAAAAAACCCCATGAACAAAGACAGATTATGTGATAGCAAATTGTAATACAACATGGACTTTACTATATTAACCTTTCACATCACATTATAGAGACACCAAATGAAAATTAAGGTAGCTTTCAAATATATACTGGACTTCTAAAAGTTAACAAGCAAAAGGAAGACACTGATTAGCAAACACACATACATGGCTTTATGTTTGGAAAGCGATTCTTAGACCTGTTCCAGGGCAGATCAGCATCAGTAGAAGCAAGGTCTTCAAGAAACTTGGGAAGTTCCTGTAAGATAGTATTTATTTAGGAAGTCTTTAAGCTTTCTTTGCAGTCAGCATTACAAATAGATAAAAAATGCAACATCCCCCTGTATGGTCACTCCAGTAAGAGGAAGGACTTCTCAGTTCTATGTTGCATTTCTAAGAACAGCTGGAAACATTATAGAAGTATTTCACCTCACCGTCAACCCTAGTTACATGAATGCTGTCAGATGCAGAGCTGCAGAAAACACTGTCAAGTTGAACAATTTAAGCTTACATGATCTTTCACCTTTAAAAGTCTGGATAAAGTCAGACTATCACCTCTTGTGTTTTTTTCTGTCTTTTTCATGAAGCCATATAATGTGGTAACAATGTCCTAGCGACTCAGCTCCACTTGTGAGTAATGCCTTTTTGTAACTCCTGTTGCTTGGGAGGACTCTTGCCATAGCTTGAGAACTGGTGAGCATTTAATCAAACAGAGACAACTGGCAATTAATTATTGCTCACTGACTCATTACTGAGGGGGATGGGAAGAGTTATTTTTGGTTCAGTGGCAAATGAACCACAGCTTCATAACTGTTCATTAGTTCTACTATTCAAAGGCAGAGATTAATGAACCATTCATAAAGAAAAACTTTTTTGGGTAAAATATTTTTTATATATGTGTATCTATTACATATATATACACATTGTATAGCAATAAAATGCATGTGCTTTATATACTGAATGTGCTTGTGTATACATTCTCCTAAGAAGAGTTTTCTAAGACTGAGAAAGACTGAAGATGAGAACACAATAAGTCTACCACGCATCATGATTAACCTTTCTATTGTGATGGGCAGGATCCAGTGCTAATTCTTGTCAAGTGCATGGTTGCATTTGAGACAGTGTTGTCCTTTATGAACATTCTTCTGAAAAGAAGTTCATACATGAAGAAATGTTTTAAAAAAAAGCCGATAAGCAGAGGGCATGGGTATTGTAAAATAGTAAAGCTGTTTTTACTCAAACAATTTTTCATTAATATTTGAAGTATTCAACCAACCCTACTTGATGGCTTCAGTTAAAAATGACACATACATTCGTTGTACTTCATTGTTTTCCATGTTGTTAATATTGGTATTAAAAGGAAGACCTGCCATAACAAAACAAACTAAGCGTCCATCTATTCCACTATTGTATTTGCAGCAATGATTAATACTTGATGCTCGGCAGAAAGTTCAAAACAACTACAGTGTATCATGTTGTGCAATACAATCCCATGGAAAATTTTTACTTCCAGCTGATGAAAAGCCTACAGCCTAAAGCAAGAGGACTGGAGGGCCTTTATAATTCTATACCAGATAATATACCTGCAGGTGCGACTCACATAGAAAGGAAGGATGGTTTTATAGTTAAAGAACAAGCCTTGCAGTCAAGAAACCTGTACTATATTCCTAGTTGTGACACATAGGGGCTGTGAGCCACCTGGGGAAGAGATCTGCGAAGAGAAGTTAGGTGCTTATTTCCTATTGAAGGTCAATGAGAGTTAGGTGACTAACTTCCAGTTTACCTTTGAAAATGTCTCCCTTAATCTCTATAAGCTTTTCCTAGATGGTGAAAACTCCATATTTTATCCACCTCCTCCCAAAGGAGCAGCTAAATAATCACCATCTGACTTCAAAAGTCACTATGTTGACTTTTAATCTAGATAGCTGATCAGCTCCCCATGTGAGTTGGCTGATTGTCCTCTGCCAGGAATAGTCTGCCTTTTTGTACTGGTTGGCCTTGGACAAGCTATCCAGTAGGAATTCTTTCCACTCAGGCTTCTGGAAACTGAAGGTCAAGGAAATATATACAATGAAAAACCCAAAGCATATAAAAATCCCGGCTAAGAGTTTAATTAGTGATTTGGTTAATTTGGGTCTCTGTTTCACATATTTGGTCAAATTTAAAATCATGCTGATAATACTATTACTTAATAGAAAATTATCTTATTTTAGGTGGTGAGTTATACAAATGCTGTAATCTTTAATCTTGTAATTACTATATGTAAAAAGGAATATTTGAAATTTTCCATTGATAAACCTTAATATGTGAAAATATTATTGCTATTAAAACTTTTCATCTGGCCAGTCATGTGTAATATAATTATAATCCCTCCTTTTTTAGTGAAATAACACTTCTACTCTTGAAAAAAGTTTTCCTTGCATTACTGCTCAGAAAAATGTTATGGTGCTTTTATTATTAAATCCAGACCAATATTGTCTAAAGAGCATAACCAAAAAGCTGTAGGAAATGCCATTAATCTTTTTACACTTCTATTGTTTTGCCTGGGAGACTGAAATATTATAATGCAGCAATAGAAAAGACAATTGTTTGATTCTTCATTTTCATAAATCCAGACAATAAGTAATTCATGACAAATCTATAAATCCAAAATAATAAAGTTGCCAGAGCTTGACAAGTTATTTTTGTTATGGTAAATAATTATATACATTAAAAGTGATCTTGATACATTTCTGAAATAACCAAAGGAGCAGATAATGTTGAACAAGTCATTTAAATATGATAGCTATAAAAAATAAGTTATTTAAGAAAAAAATGATAAGCTTATTTTAGGTTTTAAAGCATTTCTGAAACTGTATATTTGTTATATAAATGCCATGTGGGTTTTGAAAGCTAATCACTTTTCAACAGGAGTTGGAGGACTTGCAAAATTACTGGCCCCAAAGCTTATGGTCATAGTAGTGGGTGACATTCCAATCTTACTGAGGGTATTCACAAGATCAAGGTAGGTAGGAGTCTAGATGTCATATTACTAAGAAATAAATGAAAGTGCATGGTTCTGTTCTTCCTTTCATTGAATATAATGGCAAAACTCCCACTGACTTCAGTAAACATCAACTATACATTTAAGAAAATGATCTTGCTTCAAGTCATTACATATACCTAAATTAAACTTATCTGATCACATGTCATTCACTTCTGTCTCATGCATGTCATACCCTGATCTATGCATAAAGATCAGATAAATAACATTTTCCAAAATTGAACAATACCATGTAAAACGAGCAAAATAAGGAAAGTAATATTCTTAGTTAATCAACTTGAGTGTCACTATTAAAAAAACCCTTTAATATAAAAAAACTTTTAATATTACTAGGGAGAATTATGTCAGTGCAGGAAAGGTCTAGACAAGATCACCTTTTGCTGACATACTAGGTGAATAATTTTGATCGGGTTGCAGTGAAGAGTGCACAATCTCAATCAGTGTAATGTTACTTTCTAAACAATCAACTTGGTAATTGGGTATTGATTATCAAGGCCAGAATCCTTCATGGCCTTGCATGCTTAAAATGGACATGAAATGTGACACATGAAATGACTAGAGGTCTTGCGATGTTATGACAACTGCTAGCAACATACCGAAAATTCTTCCTGAAACTTTAGGTTGTTGTTTGTGCAAAGCTCTTCAACATGTTGTAGGAAGGATTTCTTGCTTATTGGCCTAGAAGTAATGACAAAGGAGTTAGAAACCTGTGAGGGTTCCTCCCCACCCCATACAGCCACTGTTTTTACCAAAATAAACAGTTATCCATTTTAATAATTGATATTTGCAGACACATAATCAAAATATATGGCTTAGTTATTTGATTTTATTAGATCAATGCAAAATCAGAGCATCTTCTCCTCCTGGTCAAATTGTTAGCTTTAATGAGTAGGACTTTTTAAGGAAGTTAGCATTCCAGTGCAATGTTTTGATATTAATGTAAGTTTGTAAAGTTAGAATTGTATTCTAAAGTACATAATATCTCTTTGTTGCCCAGCAAACATTTCATACATTGCAAGGTTTTAGACATATAAAATATTGCAGTGACCTCATTCTCATAATGACATGGTTTTTAAACCCCAAGGAGTTTAAATATCCCTGTATTACTTCCCAAGCTAAAACACAGACATGCAGGCTTCACCCCAGAGAGAGAGAGAGCATTTCTCCAGTTACCATGCAATTAGTCATGCTTTTATGATTTATACGCAGCTTGGAGTTTTTTTCTAATAAACATACAAGAAGGAACCACACATTAAGACTCAACAAGTCACTGAATCAATACGGAACAGTACAAAAATATTTAATCAACTTACTTGATGGACTTTCTATAACTAAGTAACCTGCAATAGAGATTATGTTAAATCTGTGAGCCAAATGATATAATGTAGTCTAATAAGGCTAGATGCAAAATTTAGATGCAAAATTTAAATAACTCAAGATCAGAGATAAATGTATTTACACATTGGATTAAAATAATATTATATTGGAGAAATGACAGTAATTGGTAATAATTGGTAATTATTACACTGAGCTTTTGGTTTGTGTATTTATAAATATAGCAAATACAGTTTTAGGCTATTTTTCCCCATCTGATCATTTGACTGCTGTTCTGAGCTGAAATGGCACAGGAAATCCACACTTGGAGCACAACACTTAACTTACACTGGGCATTCAGATGTTTTGAACTGAGCATGAGGTGTAGAATGAAAAGTGCTCATGACATCCTTATACGTGCCAGCTTGAGTTGTGTGGCTGGGAATATGAGTGGTAAAGGGCATCTGCCTCCCAAGCTGTGCAGCAGCTCTAGAGAAGCTCAGGAAGGCAACTTAGTACAAATACTCCTTTGCAGTCCTTTGTTGTCCAAATACGTTTTTAAATATTTGAAGCTGGTGAATCTCTAGAGGCTAAGAAGCAGAGTCTAATTATCTCAGCAGGTACTTAATGGGACTTACACAGGAGTTAGACATGTGTTTATACATGTGGTCTTGGAGTGTGTTTGTGTGTGTGGGGGGGAGAGGGGTGCTTTAATTAGAGCAGCTCCAAGAGCATCTGGTGTATCAGCATCCCCGCACTTCAAAATGGCGGCAGGGGCACTTTATCTAAAGCTTGCTGAACAAGCTATTGGAATCGCTCATTGAACGAGCTTTACATAAAGCTCCCCTGCTGCCATTTTGAAGCATGGACACACTCATACACAAGACACTGGAGGCTGCTGAAGCACAGTAATTACTACACTCCAGCAGACTCAAATTAATCGAGTCTGCTCTGATGCACTGCAATTACAGTGCTTCGGAGTAGCCTCACTGTTCGTGTATAGGTGCCCCTAAGACCTAAAAACTGATTCCAAATAGTCCCTCCACGCCAAAAACTAATGCACATCTAAATCCTTTAAGGGACTCTGTTTGGGACTACATCAGTCCCTTAGTGGTTACAAATCAGCACATATGCCTACAAAGGAGGGGCTTAGAGCATACACTGTGATGACTATGCTCCCCTCTCCCCTACTGCCACCCCAAGCTCTAGAGTCATTCAGATCAACCCCAGAAAGCAACTCCCCAAGCTAAACTCCCTGGAAAGGGCAAAAACAACTAACTCACACTGGGTGTGTCTACATGTGCATATTAATGCATTTGAATAAATTCCAGAGTTTATTCAAGCCAGGTGCACATCTGCTTGTGAGCCCAGAAGTACAGGATGTTGAACCATGGCAGAGTAGCCCCAGCTGGCAGAGGGTCGGGCGGGGGAGTCAGCCTGCCAGCCCAGGGCTGCTTTCTCCAGCTCAACATGCTGCAGAGGGGCTGTCTTATCTTATTTACATATTTACAAGTATTATCCTGTAAATACAAGTATTATCCTGCTGCGGAGTAAACAACTCCACAGCAGCGCACATGTAGACATTCCCCTGGCTGGCTGAGGCACAGGGGTGCTTCAGTGCATGGGGTGCCAGCTGGCTAGCCTCACACTAAAGCACCCTCATGCCCCAGACAACATTGTATTTACTTGTATACTTGTATTTATAAGTATTATCCTGTTACAGGCTAAATTAGTTTACTCCAGCCTAATAGCGGTGCACACTTAGATGCAAGATGTTTACTGTACAGCTAATTAGTCTACCGTGCAGTAAATGTCTCATGTAGATACACCCACTTACAGCACTCAAGTCGGCTCAAAATTGGTGGCAAGCCTCCTTTTTGCCCACTAGCCTCAGAGTTAAAACACTTACCCAAGAAATGGGAGACCAACTTCCTTTGCGGCCTAGAGGTTAGGCTCTTTGAGCCCAGTTATTTTTGTTTCATAACCAATGATTGTATAATGTAAAATATATAAACAGTGCTAGGAACGGGGCCCAGAATGCAAAGCTTGCCATCTAGAAGAATGCCCTAGCCCTAGTCACTAGGTTACAGAAGCAATCTCTTGCTTGTTCCCAGAACTGTTCATGCATTATACATTACACAGTCATTGGATGCAAAACAGAAATGATGCTGACACAGGGACCTGAATCCAGGACTCTCCTTTCCCTAGGAAAATGTACTAACTAATATAATACAGAGCTAGGATTCCTCTTGCTCTTTCCAGCACCATGACTATTGTATTCCAGCCCAATAACCTTCAACAGTGTGTCTGTAAAACGTTTTTATCTAAACTGTTGTATAATCTGATGTTTAAGGTACTCTCTTGGGAACTGGGAGAGTCAATCCCAAATCTCCTCAAGATGAGGAAGGCCTAAAACCCAGATCTTCCACATCCTGAGAAAGTGCTCAAACCACTAAGCTCTTGGGCAAACACAAAGAGGAATCTAAATTGTCTGTCTTCAAGAACTGTTAAGAGTAGGAAAACCTACAAAAAATCTTCCAAAGAGAGACATGGCATTATAAAATCTCTCCATTGATTCTGCGGAGACCCCAGGTACCAGTGTGGGTCATTTTGAAAGTAAGAGGAGGCATTCAAAAGTGTGGTAGAGTAACACTCATGTCAAAGTACATGTTAAGACAATGTAACTGTGGCCCTACGTGCCCAAAGCAGAAATTGTCAAAACTGGTGCTTCTATTCATAAGTCTGTATTTTGGGCACCTAAATTGAACAAAACTATCCAAAAATTCAGCAGTTTTGAAAATCAAATCACATATTTAGGTTCCTAATGCCTTGATCATGCAACGGGTTCAATTGTAGACAGGTGCATGAGCATCACCAGAGTTTCTAGACACCTTCCAGCAGTGCATCAAGCACAGTGCATTAGGAATCTATTTCAGGCCCTCAGTTTGCAGGGCTTGCCTAAAAGCATCTACCAAAGAAATTTGAAACAACAGATTCTAAATGATAATTTACTCCTGCAAAACTCACACTTTTACCATTTCTCTCTTATACGCATTCTTTAAAAATAGGAGAAATTAATTCAAGTGTATATGAAAATACATTTTTACTACTAGCATACTTTTAGTAGCATAAGCAATCATTTGGCTTTCTTTAAAAATCTCATCAAGAATTTAGTTAAAAAAATTAAATTTAAAGCTTTACAATCTTTAGAAAAGTAAACCAAGTTATAATATGGCAATAACTGCAGAGCCATAACTTATTAAATTACTTTCACTACTCTTCCAAATGTAATGTCAAGCCTATTGAAGATGCATTGGACACACACATTTTATCATGGTAATATTCTTAAAACAATATAAATTTTATAGTATAAATAAATTACAGGAAATCCATATGCAATTTAAATCTTTTGAAGGACTTGACCCTGTTTCATTCAAGCCAATGGAGGTTTTGAAATTGAAATTTTAATAGGAGCAGGATCAAACCATCAAGACACCAAAAGGGCACTGCAAATCCAGAAAAGGAAGAAAAGGAGAATATGGAAGGATTAAGTATTTACAACATAGTTATTATCAGAGATCCCCTGCAGAGTCCATGTTTAAGTTTAACTAGCACTGATTATGTTGCTGGTCTTATTTACATATGTGACCAGGCATGCATTACTTGGCAGATGCAACCAACTTTTACTGACTTTGGCTGCATTACAGAGACAAATTTTCTCAAGGAGAAACTACTGAATAAGTATGCCACCTCTGCATACAAAAGTGCTTGCCTATGACCATCAAGTTTACCATTCTGCAATTTTTTATAATAAAAATCTTAGTAATCCTTGCAAAGACATTTTCTGTTTAATCTTCTTTATAATTTGAATTCTTCTAGCTTCCCCTTAGAGCAAAAGAAATATCCTAATCAACATTCTTGTAATTTTTGGAACAGTATTGATATCTGAAAGCTTGTGATTCTAGCCACATTACTCCCTTATTTCCTGTTGGCTGTAGAAACGAGTGTGCCATAACCAAACAACTCTGATGATGTGCAAGAATGGGGAAACCACTGAGTTTTTTGGTTCAGCTTCCTGGAACTGCTAGTGAGTAATGATTATAATTATTTGGAAACATAAATTTTATACGTGTGTGTGTGTGTGTGTGCATGAGCAAGAAGGCTCTTGTTATTTTGGCCATGTGCTCAGCACAGGGCAAGCTGGGGCCTGTATCTGGGTGAAATATGTAAAACCCTCTGGCCTCATTGGCCACAGGAAGCAGAAGATCCTCCAGGCAGATGAGTAAGAGAGAGGCTGGGCTGTGGCACTCCCTAATTGGACAAGGCTTTGGTGATGTCATACCAGGTATATAAGAACAATTCAACTAAGATTTTGAGCTTCTTCTTGGGACTGCTGAGAGTTGCATAGTTGGTCGGGGAGCCAGAAAAACCTGCTACCTTGGGGGTGGGGGGGTGGGAGGGAAGACTCCTCCCCCCTTCACTGGAGAGGCAAGCAAAAGCTATGGAATGGGAAAACCTCAGGTATAGGGAGAGAAAGCATGTCTGGGAGTTTGAGACTCCTATTTCTTCCCTCTTTCTCCCTTTTTTCTTAAGTGGATTAATGCCATTGTGGGTATTAATCCCTGGAGCAAACTGCCCAGGAATGGGTCCTGGTAGTTACTGGCCCTGCGTTTGGGAACTGTATGGTCTCAGCACAGTGGTATAGCTGAGACTGGGTGTCCAGGCTACAGCCACTGGCCGGGGTCCTTTTTGCTGTTTCACAGCTATTGCATTTCAGCCCAGTTATGAACCGCAG
This sequence comes from Alligator sinensis, assembly GCF_000455745.1. Classification (NCBI taxonomy): domain Eukaryota; kingdom Metazoa; phylum Chordata; order Crocodylia; family Alligatoridae; genus Alligator; species Alligator sinensis. Next base: position 277,215 of record NW_005842830.1, on the reverse strand, counting down.
CCATATGTTTGGGTGGCAGATTTGGGCCAGAGGCTGCCCAGGAATGGGTCCTGGTAGTTACTGGCCCTGCGTTTGGGAACTGTATGGTCTCAGCACAGTGGTATAGCTGAGACTGGGTGTCCAGGCTACAGCCACTGGCCGGGGTCCTTTTTGCTGTTTCACAGCTATTGCATTTCAGCCCAGTTATGAACCGCAGCCATATGTTTGGGTGGCAGATTTGGGCCAGAGGGAAGCCTGGCACAGTTTGAGCCAGGGTGAGACCTGGCACTAGTTGTTTATCCATGCCTCAGTGCAGTATAGGCCTGATCAGCTTTTGCTGCCCAGTTCAGGCCCAGCGAGATAAGCCTGGGCCTCCTTTTGTCCTTTTTGTAGTTTATCTCCCAACTGAGAGGTGTTGTTGGGTGCTAGCTGTAGTTCAGGCCAAGATAGGCCTGACCTTTCCTCCAAGCTCTTTCTGCCCAGCAGAGCTGGGATTGGGACTAGGAATTTTGGGATGCGGTATGTTGAGAAAAGCCACAGTTAAACCCTCAAAGTCACCATGTGGAAGTGGAGGTCAGTGCTGCACCACTTCTCCAGGAGCAAGGGAGTCCCTTGCAGTGCAGAAGGACTCACGCTCTTGAGCAGTTTCCGGTGGCACAGGGAACCCAAAGAGGAGCGGAGGACTCTCCGGTATGGGCCCCTCTCCAGCCTGTTGCTGAAGTAAAGGGGTATAGTATAGGTGTAGGGGTGCAGGCCTCTGGAACTACGCACTGGGGAGCCCCAAGTCCTAGACAGCCTGGGTATGGGTGAAGCCTCCCCAAGAGGGTACCACCTATAGACTTTGCTCTGTAGTTAGCAGTGTTTTAAATTACATTTGTTTTTCTTTGTTTTCTGTAATAAATCTGTTTTCTGTGTTTATATGGCTTGTGACGAAGGGGTTTTTATTTGTGGGACACCCTAGTAATTCATTTAGGGTTTCGCAGGTCTGGGTGGGGGCTCAAGTCAAGGAAAAATATATTCATTACCCCAAAATTGAACCTGGCCCTTGTTGCTGTCGACCAGTGCCGCTGACCAGTGACAGTTACATATATATGTATGCGAAACACTAAATGAAACAGCTGAGCTTCCAGAACATTTAACGTAGCCTCTCAGTGGTGAAGGAAGAACAGAGACAAGAACCACCAACAACATAATTTGAGAATCTCAGCAGGCCAGTCACGCACTCAACAAGAATGAAGGCTAAACTAAACTTTTATCCCCAGTTAAGATCTTTTCTAGTTTATATTTGTGCTGCAGAGAAAATTATTTTCAGTTTTCAGTGCTGGTCTTTCATCACTTTTCACAAGCAGAATTTTTGTTTGTAGCCAGGTTGGTCTAAGGACATAGGCAAGCAAGGTTCTTGGGTATATGTGATATCTTTTATTAGACCAACTGAGTAGTTGGAAAAAAAATTCTTTGCAAGCTTCTGGTTGCAAATCACCCTTCTTCAGGCCATTGGTGACATGTAGGGGGTGCACGCAGGTGCATGTGCACCCCCTGAGCATGGCAGTGTACCCCCTTGTGTAAACACTGCTGGTGGCGCCTGCGGGCGGTTGCTGCTTGCCACCCCCTCCCCTTGCTGCTGCCAGCATCTGTGGGCGGTCTGCAATCGCTGCTGGCCACCACCAATGCTGTTGGCGGTGTCTGTGGGTGGTCGCCAACCACTCGGTGTCCCCCACCACCCCGCCGCCGACAGCACCACGGCCGCTTGCGGGAGCTCACCACTTGCTGCTGCCACGCTCCTGCCACCAACAGCATTGCTGCCGCCTGCGGGAGCTCGCTGTGCCCCCCCCAGCCTCCAGGGGCATGTGGTGTTCATGCTTTAGGCATAGGGAGTCTCTGCTCTTCTGAGGTATAGGGGTGCAGAGGGTACTGTCTTCTGAAAGCAGAGGCTCCCTATGCCTGAAGAAAGGTGCTGGTGCCCAAAAGCTTGCAAAGAACTTTTTCCCAGCTACTCAGTTGGTCTAATAAAAGATATCACATCTTTCCAAAGAACCTTGCCTTCAACAAGCAGAAAACATTTTTTAAGAATCTAAGCACATAAAGTTTGATACCTAAACACATATATACAATGAAGGACCTGACTTTCAGAGTAGCTGAGCTTTCACTCTCCCTTTATAGCAAGTGTGAGCAGAGGCAGATCCAGGATTTCCCAAAGGGGGATGCAGAAGCAGCAACCTATACTGCGTGGGTGGCTGTATCCCCTGCTCCCAGCCTCCTTTGACCCACCAATATATGCAGATATGCTGCAGGAGATTCTGGGGAGTTTTTAAACTCTCCTCCCACCACCATGCCCCTGCTTGACACTGCTGCATTCTCCATGGTTGCGGGGCAGAGAAATTCCAGAGCCAGCCAGGCTGAGCAGTGGCTGTTCTCAGCTGGGGAGGGAACAACAGCAACATAATGACAGGAGAGCTTCTGAAGAGTTCCCCCCATTCTGCCTGGTCACAGTGCAGGGAAAGGGAACCCTGTCCATCCCTGCTGCCCTTGAACTCATCCCTAGCTGCGCAGCAGACAGGGTTGGCTCTGGTACTTCTCTGCTCTCAGGACAATGGGGAAAGGCATGGGGAAGGAAAGGATGGGTAGGGATGGGGAGGGAGCATTTCTTTGAGCAGGACAGGGAAGGGAGAGAATATTTTCACCTGTTTTTGAAACTTTAAAAAGTCCCCAAACCCTCCCATGGTGCAGTCCACTCCAAAAGAGAGGTGTAGCTGCACCCTCTGGATCCGCTCCCTAGTATGAGTAGCAGGTCTGACCATCTTTATTTAGATTTCTATGTGTGGATTAAGTTATCTAACTTGAAAGACCTACCATTTTCAGATGTTGGCCTAATTGTAAAAGGAGGTTCATATGGATGACAACCATATTCATCCAAAGTAGCTCTGTTCTGTTTTGCACAGGATAGGTCTACCTGGCTGCAGTCGTCAGCTTATTTTTTCCATTATTTCTGAAGTGAAACTTAGTGGCAAAATGCACAAATTTTATCTTCTTACAGCATGTGTGCGCATGCGCGTGTGCTTGTGTGTGTGCACATGCTATAAGAAGATAAAATTCTTGCATCTTGTCAGAATTGCTATTTAAAAAAAACAAACATGCAGTAAGTTTGTCAACAGCATGGCTTTGATCACTTATCAGTCTTTTGCTTGAAACATCAGGATTCAAAGAGCATCATAGTGTGGAAAGTACAATTTAGAATCAAACTTAAAAAAGGCAAATTCTTCCATTGCAACAAGACAAATTTCATTTATTCTGCATTCTACTTCCTTTTTTGTGGTTCCCTTAACTAAAGAATACTTGATTGCTTTAAATCTGATTTTCTTTTTAAACAGTGTATTGTTTCATGTGTGGAATTTTTTAAGCATATCAAACATCTGAATCCCACTTAGATTACTTCTGATAGACCCAGAAAAAAGCCATTTATTTGTGTTGGCAATAGTAACTGAAGACTTTATTGTCACACAGACTCAGCTTTCTCTCTGGATCAGTCAGTAGAATTCTACAGGGAATTAAAACTTTGTCGAAATGAAAAACTATAGAAATGAATATGTCCACTAAAGGCTTAAACACCTATTTCCATTATTCCCAGAAAGTGTTAGTTAATTGCAAGCTACAAAGGGCTTAACCCTCACTGAGGATTTACTGGTGATGGAGAGAAATATGTGGCTTTTCCCTTTCCATTGCAGAGGGCCAGATGTTATCTTGGTCCTTGCACTCTTGGTATGGAGAACTCAGGGAGCCTGCAACTGATAATTGTACTAGAAACTGTGTAGGAAGAATGAAAGCTTGAGGCAATAACAAGGCCTCCTTCCTTTCAAGTCCATCCACAGAAGAGCTGGGCTGGTATAGGGAAAAGGTGTGTGCTTTCAATAAGGACAGCAGAAATGGCTCTTGCATTCATGTTCTTGTTACTTTGGGAGACATATCTGCTGTACTTACTGAAAGTTTCTAGTACAACTGTTTCTAGTATAATGGCACAATACATCTATGAGCTGTTGCCATTGCAAAGCCTTTCTTTTCTCCTGCACACATCAGTGCAGAACAGGGGCTTAATCCTAAATTATTTCTTTCAGTCCAAATGATCTGAGCTAATCCCAACCAGATGCTATGTGTAGCAAATTTGTGCAGAGCCTTTTTTTCTGTGCTGCATGCATGTAGGGCAGAATCCTATTTCACTTTGTGCGCCCAGATGGCAGTTTTCCAGAAGTCCAAGTGCCACTTTTCACACTCTGCAATCCTACTCTCCAGACCATGTAGACAGAGAAAGAGTTCACATGGCTACTGAGCAAGCATACTAGGCTGCACACTGATCTGGACAGCTATGCAACTCTATACATGCAGCTTTGGGCAAGCATAAGTCACAAAATTCTACCCAGCAAATACCCAAGACTTTTCTGATTTCCCAGCATAGTGCTCTAACAACCAGGTTTGTGTCCACACTGCACATGGAGCAGGATCCAAAAATGGCATTTGCATGGCTGGAAAATTTCTATTTGAGCACTTAAAGTGAAATAAGATTCTGTCCACATGTATGTGACACAGAAAAAAGACGCTGCACACATTCTGCCAGCTCACCTGTCCAGCTCTCTTGTCAGCTGACTATCAGGAGAGGCACTGTTGATTAGAGTGTCTTTAGAATATGTCACGTTCAACATAGCACTTAGCACTTCCAATGGGAACATCAGCCAATCTCACAGTTGTGCTGATCACATTCCTGTCCTATACATGGTTTGAATGCAGAGTGGAAAAGTACATCATCTGTTTTGTGTTTACTTTTGGAAAAATAAGATAAGATTGGCTGAAGTAGACAATCCCTGTACCAACATTGGGGAAAATGTTTGGGGGTCAGATTCTTTGTTCCAGCACAACCATGGGGAAAACAATATGGAACCCTGGTAGTTTTGACATACCTTTGCGTTTCCTTTATTTTTTACCTTGCCTCAAGATGGTTCTAATTTATACCCTAATTTAGCTCCTTTTGGATCCTCCTGCAGCCAAAAGTAACTGGAGCACTGTACTCTCAGGAAATTTTCTCTCCCTGCACCACCATATTTCTGTCACATTTCATTGAGGAGCTGCAAGGGTCAGGAGCTTCTCCACCAACCCCTTGGCATCTAGGAATTTCCCTATGAATGTCATTTCCTCGTGGCATATTTTCACCAGGTTTATAGCTACCTTTCAGCAGTCACATACCCAGAGAACAGAAGAGCTAATCTTTCCCTTTAACTGAACCATAGACCATAGTAGCGTCAATCACATGGAAATGCTGCACTGGCTATGTAACAAGCTAAGTGTCTGTGTCAAATGATGAAGTCCACCCAGACGGGGTGCACATTTCCACTCCTGCTTTGCCTGAGTAAGCTCTCAGGCCTCAGGAACACATCAGTGCACTACAGAGAAATCCATCCAGGCTGTGAACATTATGAGCTACCCAGCTGGGCTTCCTGGAGTCCCTGCTTTCAAATAGGGGGCTCTATGAATGTAGGTGGTGAGCACTGCCACCACTCGTCCCCTCCTTTCCCTGGCTGCTGAATTTGCATCAGTGAGCTCATAGAGCTCACAGTGTACGTGGAGCTCCTATTTGAATGTGCATAGGTATTTCTAACCTGTAAACTTACCATACTAGGCAGCAGTATCCCAACACATCCCACACTACTCTGCATGGGCTACCTGGTAACCAGAAAAAGGGTAGCCACAGTCCCAGATTACTTAGCAATGCTGAGTGACAGCAGTTTCCATGGCATAAGCTGCTGTGCTTCCTTCAGCCACTGAGAGAAAATCCCATTTACCATGAAGGCTCTTTCTTTATAAAAGCCAGCATCAGATTTGCAGAGAACATTCCTGCTTAATGTACTACAGACAGTGCTACAACAGAACCTTGCTCATGCTGCACAGGTAGTGATGATGGTCTTTACTACTGGAGAAAATGCCAAAGATTTTTCAGCAGAACAAGAACATCTGGCATCTCACTGTTATTATATATTCCCAATAGTGGCCTCAATATTCTAATTATTCCAAAGAAAAAGTCAAATACTGCACTGAAGAGCTTACAGTGAGCCCCCTCTCTTCAAACTCTTCCACAGAAAGTTGTCACATCCAATAAAGGACCTAGGCAAGAAGCCAGCTGTAGTCCCTCAGCAGCTGCTGTTGAAAAATATAATCCAAAATTTAGCAGCTGTGTCCTGCAGCTCACAAAAATGGTCTGAGACAAGAGCCAGTGCTATTGGCCATTATTAGAGTAGGAGAAGTAGGCAGAGCACAAATGCAAAATATGGAAGGAAGGATATAGCTGCAGAATTTCAGTACATTAACATAAGTCACTGAGTTCAAAGAGGACATAGCAATGACAAATGCAATCATTTCCTAGTATAACTGTGCAGTTTGCAAATACCAATTTCATTTTAATGAACTATAATATACTTTCAAAAGTGATTTTATTTGTCAAAGGATCCCCAAAGTACAGTAGTGCACAAGTTAACAGGAAAAAAAAGGAAAACACACTATTTCTCTCCAACAATGAAATAACTTACTGGATGACATATATCTCCTTGCGTCTAAAGAAAAATGAAGAGCATCTGGAAGTAAAATCCATTAATAATTTAGTATACAAACAAAAATGGCATTGTTTTTATTTTTCTAACAGTTTGCAAAGGTGCAAGTTGTGGGAAACAATAATTTTGGGAGGTTCATTAAAGACATTTATATAAGCTACTGCTACAATAATACAAAAGTATGGTTTCTGTCCCCTACAGTGAATACCATTATTGCTAATCAGATAGTAAACCACATAATCAAACCAAAATGTTTATACACAAAATACACCACATACATTAGTCACCAAATTATTCCCATTATGTTTAACCATGTGTTGCACATGGCCAGTCTTGTGTGTGAATAAACTTGAACAGGTTTGTATATGCAATAATCCATTTTCTTACTACATCCACAGTCACATAAACACTCAAACCAAAAAAACCAACATCTACAATAGTCTATCTTCAAATTATCTGTAATTTCCAATGGGGTGCTTAACACTTAGGGCAAGATTATCTCAGCTGTCTCACCCTTGAGAAGCTCGCCCACCACAATGCTTCACTCTCTAGATTAGTGACATGGTAGAGAAAAATAAAGACATGTAAATAATATTTGTAATGAATCATGCCACTTTTAAGACTCCCCAAACAGATGCCTCATTCAGTCTCCCTTTCTTGAAGGACCCCCTGAAACCAGCCTTCAGCTGGCTTCACAAGGGAGAAGCCTCTGGCTTTGAGAAACTGACTCCTCTTTCCCAGGCTTCCCTGGTGATCCATAGCTCCCCTACCTCAGACGGTTCCTTTTGGGTGTTTTCTTCTTCAAAGGGATGGAGGGGTAAGGGGCAGAGTGCCAAACAGCACAGCAGGCTGCTCAGCTCCAAGCAAATGGTCTTTATTGTGTCACTGTATTTTCCTCTGTCCTTCCACAGACTCCACTGTGTCCTCTATCAGATTATGCCTTTCTCTCTACTCTGTCCGCCCTGAGACTACTTTCTTCTTTCCAGCTCCCTGCTCTCCCCTGGACTACCTTTTCTCTCTCCAGCTCTCTCAGAAACTCAGCTTTTCGCCTCGGACAGTTAGCCACACTCTCAGCAAAACAGTTACAAAATGACAGTATTAACTCGGGGACTAACACTCACCCAATCAAATTAAACAATGTTGTCAGGTAAAACGTGTCAGGGGTCAGACCTGATGATTTGTTTAGGTCCCTTCTGACCCTAAGCACTATGAAAAAATGAGGGAGCAGTCTGTGGCCTGCTGCCAGGCTCAAACTGCCATCTTCTCCTGGGGTGGTAAAGGTATCTAGAGGTCCTAGTTACAAAACTACTTAGTAAGTATTTACAGCAAAACAAGCTGTTACTGAGCCCTCTAAAGTGTTGATCCCCACCACAATTCAGCCTGCTTAGCTTTTTCTATCACAATATTCATTAAATGTTTGCTAATTAAGTTAGTTGCAACACATTATTTAGAATTGTTGTTGCATTTATTTGTTGAATAATATGTAGATTTCTGACTACCAAAGCGAACATGGCTCACTTTTCCCTTTCAGCATGATCCTCGGTCACACAGCAAATCTTCTCAGCTGAAGGGCTTTGGGTGGCCACATGTCCTTTCAAGACTTGGGTATACATATATTCAGAGAGCTTGCATGTTTCAGAGAAACCCAATTGTCAGACAAGCCCATCCATGCTAGAAGATTTTTTAAATATCTTTTAAACAATGACAGAGCTGCTATTAGCTGAAGTTTGCTGAAAAAGTCCCTAATGAAGAGTTCAGATCTTTCATATGTTTACAAATCTTCAATGTACAAAAAAAATACTAATCAGAAATGTTCAGTAATTTCTCTTAAACCCCCCCCAAAAGAAACTTCCCATTCCCAAACAGAATTAACTGTAATTTTCACTTAAAATTGTAAAAGATGTGAAAATGAAATTATTTTCTAAAAGCTGGCAAGAAGTACTTGGAGGATGGAGTGCTTTGAAAGAGGATCTCAGTGACCTGAGTAAATAAGAACACCGCACACGCTTCCAAACAAGCACAGGTCAGAAAGGGGTCATAGCTACAGACCCTTTGGACTACTGTTTTGCCTACGGAGTATACATACCGTGTAAATCTTTCATCCTTCAATTCCAGGTCTGCCACTGTAATCAACTGATCCAGTTTGAATTTAGTGTCGATAATTTCTGCATCCCGTGGGGAATACGTGCCTCCTTCTTTTTGCTTTTTTCGGATCCTGAACCAAAAATTGCAGTAAAAATTGAGAGTGAATTAAAAAGGCTATTGAAATGATTCGTTAAGTGTACCTGAATTAGCTGGAAGACAATACCAAGCTTTCACAGAAGGAGAGTAGCTTTTCAAATTTCCGGTTTTCATTCTATATCAAGCATAGGAAAACCAAGCTAAGATTCTTATTCGGACTGTGCTCTCCTCTTATTTTGCTAACTTAAATCAGAAATAATTTGGCTGCATCCAAAGAAATTACACTAATACAAAACTTGTAAAAAGAGAATCCAGCCCTTTTATGGGTTTTTTTATTTCTATACAAATGTTTGGTCTCCATTTCCAGTTTTCTGCAATGCCCTGCTTATATAGTATTTTCCTCATTCACCCTTGGTGAATGAGTAAAATAAAGCAAAAAGCAAGATTTGTGAGGAGAAGTAACGTCTTTTATTGAACCAACTTTACAGTTGGGAGAAATGTTAGACAAGCTCTTAGCCACAAAATGTGCTGGCTCAGATGCATTGTGCCAAAATGATGGTCTAACATTTCTCCAAACTAGAAAATTGGTCCAGTGAAAGACCTTCCTTAGGAAATATCACTTCTTACATATTCCCAGGACCATCATGGTTGTGCCACAACCACTACTACAACATGAAGTACTCTCATTCATACAGTGTTCTGCCAACTTCTTCAAACAGACATCTATATAATGTTAAAGGTTGCTACAGCTGGAAGCAGAGTCTGATTTCTCTTCTACAAGCATAAATCCACAATCACTCCATCAATTTCACTGGAATTACTTTGGAATTTCACTAGCGACTGAGATCAGAGCTTGGGCTGCTGACACAAATCAAGCAGCTTGTCTCTCCCTTATTGGATTATAGGAAATTCCTACATGACAAGAAAAAGATGCTATTAAAATGCAATGGGCTGGCTGGTTCCCTATATACAAATTATTTAATCTGTATAAATGAGGAAATTCTTGCATACATATTACAAACAGTGTGCAATTATATGTAGAAATAAATCTTACTTTGCAAAAGCATAGACTGCTGCCACAAGAATAATCATGGAAAGTATACATAACGTAACTGCAAGTCCTGCTTCTGTAGATCCTTCTGCCACTCCCTCACCTGCAACAGAAAATGGGCAATGATGGGATTAAAAACTTGAAGATGAACAAATATCTGGCGTTCAGATGTTACTTTTACTACAGAGGGAAACCAAATCAGCCAATGTCTCTTGATAGCGTGACACAAGAGACCCATTTGTATTCATGCAGCTATATCAGTTTTAATATTTAATAAAATCTTTAAAAGATCCCATATAGTTACTAAAATCTAACAGTGTATTAACATATAACATATGGCATCTTCCCAGACACTTTGTAGCTTCTGCAAAAGATTTTGTCTCTGCCTGCAGATTCTCTCTAATTCCTGTTTCAGATGTTGTTTTAATTCCTTTTTTAAAGTTCACAAGTCTTGTTTTGGGTCTTTTCTGTCTTTGGAAGCTATATCTCATCCCTCACACCAGCACTGTCCCCTCCAAAGTGAGAAATTAGCCAGGATACAGGTTCTTTCAGAGCTCTGTTAGAAGGAGAAACTGATGAAGTCAGGCATTTCCTTGGTTCCATCCTGTTTATTTGCAAACTATGTAAACAAAGACCTGTTTTTCTGAATACAGTGGAAAAAAATCAACAGGAAATAACTCTTTTGCTTTCCATCCCAAACCTCTTTCCAACCAGATATCTGCCCAAAAGGTCCACTCTAGCTTTCTCTTAAAAACACACTGAAAGTGTTTATATTGCAATCTCCTTATATTTCTAGCTGCTTCTAAACATCATTTCCAGCCTTAATGAAATGAGAACCTTGAAACGGAAAACCAAAGGGTTGCATGCCACAGTGGAAATCAGTCATTTAGCTGTGAAATTGGCCTAGCCAAAGGACTTGTGTAAGACGGGCCATTTATAAGTTTTCTTATCTCAGTCATAACTTTTTAGAGGGCAGTGTCCCAGCTCAAATAATACAACAACTTTCAAGGGAAAAACACTGGGGGACCTTTATTTACTCTGAATAAATAAGTTGGGGAATAAACTAAGAGTAGATTTTCAGAAGCCGATTCGAATTGCACAGTACTGAAGATGTTGTAGACCTTAGACCAGAAAAAAGAATGATTTATCCAGAGCTGGTACAAGCCCTGGATGTGCAGTTTGGAGCCAGCCAATTTGGCTAGGGCACTGTAAATGTAGGCAAGGAAAAGAAGATAATCTACCTGAATTGTCAGTGGAATCATGGAGAACTGGGTTACTGGCATGTCTGGATACCAATGATGACTTCCAGAATAATTTAACAATGAAACAACCATATTGATATGCAGTCGTACTTGGTCTTGTAGATTAACATTATTGAAAAGAAGAGAGGATGCAGAGATTGTCACAGAACTTGAATACTTCCTTGAAGCTGTTTGCTGGAAGAAGAATCAGGTGCTCATAGGGAAGATTCCCATCTGACTGCCAGCAGATGTTTAAGCACAGTTCTGCATGTATGTATGATAGGCTAAAAGGTCACTTATACACATGCCAGATGCCTGCTCCAACATGTGCTAATTAGTGTCAGAACACACTCAATTAATTGAGTCTGCAGCCTCTGCATCACGTGTATTCAGAACCCCAGACTCCAAAATGACAGTGGGGGCGCTCTAACTAAAGCTCATCAAATGAGCATTAGTTAAAGTGCCCCCACTGCCATTTTGAAGTGTGGGATGCTGAATACATGTGATGTGGTGGGCACTGTAATTAGCTGTTCTTGGACCTGCACCCCTCCACTCTGGAGCATGTGTAAAGATGCCCAAAGTTTCTAATCTGGTTCATGACTGTTTAAAATCATACAAATATGTCAAATGCCATTTGTAAAGGAAATATATTACTAATCAAAAAATCCGGGAAGCATTCAGTTAAATGCAAGTACTATGAAAAATTAGCTACAAAAAATAATTGTTATAAATAGAAGGCTGACCAGGACAGAGCCTAGGGAAAGCCCCTCACATGGTTGGGAGACAATAGGACGTTGAGCTGAAGAGATAAAGCTCAATGGTGCAAGGAAGAGATTTTACTTACATTTGAACAGTTAAAAACAACAATGGGAGTACAGTTACTGAGAATGTAATAGAATCTCCAGCATAACAGGTACTGGACTAGAACTACTTAAAATGCTAGAGTAGGGGATCCAAAACTGAGGCACCTATTAGTTTCAGATGGACTAGGGTTTATAGATTTATAAGGCTGAAACGAGAACCTCCAGAACTGAAGCAAAAGATGCAGAATGAGGTGCTGGATGACATAACAATTGCTCTGAATTTACTTCATTTTGACCAATAATTGTGTAATAAACACTGAGGAAAGTTAGTTTACAAATTCAGCCTAAAGAATTCCCTTTGAAGATGTGGCTTAAATGGGGAAAATGGTTGAGATTTACTTTGAAACTCACTGTCTTGACAGAATCTTAGCTACTCAAGTTCATGTGTTTTTGAGGCAAGAATAGATTCCTTTTTGCTTTCTAACTGTGTTGAAGAACATCGAATAATGAAAAGAGGAACAGAGGAATTGTAGTTTTCAAATATAAGCCAGGAGTCTACTAAGTACTAGGTGTGTGGGAAATGAGCCGTATTCAATTCATATTCGGCCCAATTTGGGGGACAGTGATTAGTTGATTTGGATCACTGTCCCGATTTGATTCGGCCAAATCCGAATCTGAAGATTCAATTCTGATTCAGAGAATCAGCGATTCGGCCATAGACACAGCTTTATATGTTTTTTCTACATACCTTGAGGTACCAGGCGCAGTTTGTGAATGCTGAGATGGAGGGGCAGATGGAGCGTCCCACCGGAGTGTGGTAGGGCCCCCCTGTGTGCTCAGCAGCGGATCTTGAAGTGGACTGGAAATATTTCCAGTCCACTTCTGGGTCTGCCAGGGACTACACGGGGGACCCCTGACCCCATACCCAGGAGACACCAGTCGCCAAGCTGAGGTGCGGGGGGGGCGGCAGCATGCTCCCTGGCGGACCCAAAAGTGGACTGGAACTGCTTCTGGTCCACTTCCAGATCTGCTGCCAAGAGCGTTAGAGACCCCCCCGTGCTCCCGTGGGATGCTTCATCTGCCCCAGCATCTCAGCATTCTCGAGCCACCTGGTATCTTGAGGTATGTAGAAAAACCATTTACAGCTGTGTCTACGTCCGAATCATTGAATCTTTCCAAATCTCTCTGAATCGATTTGGAGGGTTCCAATTCAATTCGGAGAGATTAAAGGGTCTCCTGATTCAGTTTGGATTCAGAGATTCAGCCGCCGAATTGGGCCGAATCTCCGCCAAATTAAATCAGTGACTGAAGCTTTGCACAGCCCTAATAAATAAAGATTGAAAAAAAGGCTGAACAGGTACTTCCAGAGTTTCTGTTGGAGATGTTCACTGTAGTGTTAGCAGGAGAACAGTTTCATAGACTGTAGTAAAACAAGGGTTAGAAATTTGGATTTTTTCCACAAAGCAACAAAGATATACATTGATATTCCCTGTGCGTTACAGAATACTAAATGTAGTCGCATCCTCCCAAATGTGCATGGGTGGATCCAGAAGGGAGGCAAGGGAAGTGTGGTCACACCCCCTCCTGCTGTACAGTGCAGGTACAGAGATTTCTGAGCACACCAGCTGATTGGGGTGAGTTCTGGCCAGAGCCCCTGCTTTGACACAGCTCCAGAGCCCAGGGGGTAAGCAATGCAGTCATCTGCCCTTGACCTTTACCCCCCGCCCTGGCTAAATTCAGTGGCAGGGGAAAAGAGAGGATAGGTAGTAGCAGCAATCACCCCCTGAGCCCTGAAGCCCTATGAAAGCAAGGGCTTCTGCCAAACCTTGCATCAATCAGCTGGTGAGCTCAGAGAGCTCCCTGTACAGGCCAAGCTCCAATAGGAGCTGTCCTGACACACCAGTGAATTCAGATGTGAATGCACATGTGCCTCACAGCTGAAGGGGAGGGTGCAACTGTGCCACTGCAACCCCTTGGATCTGCCCCTGCAAATACACAATATCCTAGTGATATAGTATGCTCAAGCTCATTTTCCATACTGGATCTTAAAAGTAGAAGTGGGTCCAAATGATAAGGAAAAGAAAGTTTGCATGCAGAAAAAGGGCAACGGTAACTTAGTGATGTCCTCTGCCTGGTATATACACCAGACATATTACAGACTTAAATGGAGGCTTGCTATGCCTTTCAACCTGTTATCCTTAGAAAAGTGGTTTTCAAATTGGGATATTCATATCCCTGGGGGTATGCACTACCTTGCCAAAGGTTACATGCCTACATTTTAATAATGGTAGTGAAGCTTCTGATTGTTCAACTTGCATTGAGGAATGGCACTGACAACAATGTTGACACTCTTCCTTAAGGAATTGCAGAGATGTCAGAGATTTGGGTTTTTGGGATACAAGCAACAGTATTTTGCAGGTAAGAGGGTACAACACAGCCAAAAATTTTGACAACTACTGTCTTAGAGAATATCCTGAGACACACTAAAATGTTTGAACAGGAACTGGTACATTTACAGGTGATGTGTATTAAGCTTAAGGCTATCAATCTGAAACTGAACCCAAAGAAATGTGATTTATTTAAAAAAATGGGTAATTTACCTTGGACACAGTGTCATCAAGGGAGGAATTTCTTCTGACAAAAAGAAAACTGAGTCTGTGAAGAACTGGCCTTCTGACATATGTGTAAAAGTTTATAGGGTTGCTTCTCTTAAAACAAGGTATTAAAGAAGGTTTATTTGTGGCTTTGATCAAAAGGCCAATGATCAACAGAGTGGGCCTAAGTATTTTCAGAGGTGAAAAGGCTCTTGTCTTAGCCTACCCAGATCAATGCTTTCAAAACCATATGAATACAGATACTAGTGCTTATAATTTGAGGGAAGAATTGACTAAAAAAACCCAAGTTTATTAACTATTTCTATAAAAAGTCTAAATTCTCTGGGGATAAATTATTCACATCAGTAGAGAGAAACTGCATGCAGTAATTACATCTCTGGAACATTTTTCACCATTGTTTGTATAGGAGGAACTCTGTGAACAGGACAAACCTTGCATCTCAGCAAAAATCATTTACATTCAAGAATCCTAAGAGGCAACATGCCTTTAGGATTTCAGTTACATGCAGGCCTGACCACAAGTATGATAATTGCCAATGCCTGGATCAGACAACCTTCATAAAGATAACTATAATGTTGCCCTAAGCAGGAGAACAAGAGACTGATTGCTCAAGGAAATGGAGTATGCTCAAGATGAGATGTCTCTTCCTGGAACCTGAGGGGTAGCTGTAGAAACAGTTTGAGAAAGTTGTGACAGTTTTAAGCTCCCAATTAAAATACAATGATCAGACTCTAATGGCTTGTTGAAAGGAATGAAGAATAGCCAGAAGAGAAACAGAAAGGGAGAGAAAAATATCCAAGAAGATATGGATGGGTAAAATCAGTTTGGATTGGTGACATGAAAATGGCCTGACATCAATATGTATGTAAACTCTCTGTAAACCGGCATCTTACAAGCAGGCATGCTTTGTTAACCGGCATGCCAGCTTGTAAGGAAAAGTGAAACCGGAAGTGCCCACTGCGGCTGGACTAGACTGGATCTCACTGAGGGTGATTGTATGATGGAGGTTGAACCTGATAAGAGTGACAGATGTTCTTCATTTGGGATAAAAGGAGGAAACAGATGATCCCTTTTCTGGAATAAGATATCTGAACAAGAAGAGGCACTGCCAAAAACACAGATCACACACACAACTGTTCAGAAGCTGAGCTATGTGTGCAGAAGGGTTTCAGTGAGGACACAATACAAGTGTGAAGGGCTGGGTATTATTAAGCAGAGATGCATTCATGTAAGAATCACCCAGAATCAGCTAGAAATCAAAAGGGGCAGCAGGAGACACTGGGACACTTGCAGCATGACTCAGAGAGAGAGATGAGAAAGACGGTGTTTTAGGTAGAGTGCTTGCTGGCCACTGTGAGCAAAATAAGTGGTAAGGAAGCAGTACTTCAGCGTACTCTTTGTACAGAAACAAGACTGGAAAGAAATACCCAATTTTACCATCACTTCCTGTTCCTAACAGAAACAAATTGCAAATCCCCAAATCTTGGCTAACTGGACAGGTCAATAAGGGCACCAAGTTCTTACAGCTTAATTTTGGAACAGGAACATTAGATATCTTTTTTCTTGCATTTGCTTATTTGCACCATGAGCAAAAACATTCTAAGTAACAGTAACAGTAATCTTGTGGCTCTACAGCCACAAGTGCAGCTGTTTATAGGTACTCTTTGGGTTTATGGGTTATGTACAGTGAATGACAGTTACTACAGTATAGTACAGAGATGCATAAATAAAGTATTCCAGTACCAGCCTAGCCTTGGTAATACAGAACTAAGAGCAGACTAATTTCCCCAGTATTAGCCAATGCACCAGAAGAAAACACCCATTTTCTCAATGAAGGCAAGGTCAAAGAGAAGCTGAACAATTAATGTGTGGTTTCCTGACATAACACTAGATATCTGCGTTAGAATCTGGCATTGTTGTGATTCAGTGTTACACTGTACTGATGTGACAGCATATCAAAATAATTTTACAATGCAAATGCTGAGATTAGAATACTTATAGGTCTGTACTATCAGATTATAATATTTGGGTCTCTGAGACCATTTGTCAAGGTGGCTCTATTATGTTTCTGTCCTACTGACCTTCTGCACAGGCTTGCACCTTTTCTTTTGAAGTTTTTGGGACAGTAAGTGATACTGACAACTCTGATTATTTTATTCAGCACTGTTTGTACTGGTCTCCATTAGAGGATTTAAAAAAAATGTAACCATTTAAGCAATAATCTTAGAATAATTGACATATTTGTAAACATTCCCCAATAATTTGTTCCAAGCTGTGTTGAAGAAAAGGCTTATCAGAGACTCTCAGGGTATGAACAAGCATTTGCATCGCCCAAGGTGCACTAGGCATGCCATTTTTTAGCCAAATTAAATGCTCTGAATGCCTGCATGATTGGGCATTTAGATAGACTTAACCATAGTTAGGATGATCTAAATGTAATGCCTGTACGTCCTTCAGTGGCTGCCACAGCTGCTTCTGTGGCACATGCTCTCCTCTCACTGGACTGTGCTGCCACCATCAGTGGTGGCTGTTATTGCTGCCCAACAGGCTCCCTATCCACTAGCAGCAGTGATTGCTGCTACCACTGCACAGGCACCTCCTCTAAATCAATGCCTGCGACTGGTGCCCTGCATGCCCACTCCTAGTTATGCTACTAGACTAGGCTCACCAGACTGCACTTCAACCTGCTAATGTGTGAAAGCTACAAATTGCCTTGTGCATTAGTTTCCACATCTTGAGCTAACGCCTGGGGAAAAAAATGACCATTTTTTCTAGTGTGGACTCATAGGTAGTTGTGCAAGTCAAGACTCTGTATCTCTAAGTTGAGAGCAGTGATATTCTAAAAAAAAGTTGAGTGTGCAGGATATATTAAAATCTATTGTGCCATGTCAGCTGTCTAAAAACTAATTACTGCAGCTGCTTGAATATGCTTACAATGCTTTTTTTTTGTATGTCTATAACCATCCCTTGCTCTGATAATTTCTTCCTCATGGCAAACTGTTCATTTTAACAGGGACATCAGAAGACTTAACTGCCTAGAAACCAGGAAAAACAGACATGATGCCCAAGATAAATCTGAAGAGAGTTCTCACTGAAATTGTATGCTTTCTTCTTTATTCAAACATATTTATCATGTACTGAGCTAGACAAAAAACAACAGAAATATCAAGGGGCTTTAGAAATGAATGTAGGTACCTAAGGGGAAATTTAAATTGATTTTTTGCCTGGTATAGTATGGGAATCTCTCTACAAAAAGAAAGAAAGTGAATTGCACGTGTTTTGTAAATAACAATGTCGATTTAAATTACAGTATGAAAATGCTTTCATATTTCAAATAGCTTTTCAGACTCTTGCTTAACTGCAGCCTGAGCTTCTTCACAGCAGAAGTTGTTGCTGCAAGTGGAATAGAAATAGATGATCACAAAGATGTACCTTGCTGGGTACGCTCTTTGAAAATATGGGTTCTTTTCGAAAGAGACCGTCCATCCATATTCTGTATTATCAATGGCTAGTTGAGCAAAACCCATAAGTTGTGCATCTCATGAGAAGGTTTCTACTGAGACACCTTATCTATTTTATTGCTTGGAACTGAAATTACTGATGTTTTATCACAAGGGTTCCTAACCTGTGGCCTGTGAGTTTGATTTTTCATCAGTTAACTTCAAGACAATTTTTTTAAGAAGGTAGGACAAGACCCAATAAAGCTTGGGAGCAGCTGTGTCTTATTCCAGGTTGACACACACTGCAGTTTGGAAGCTAAGGACTTCCAAAGGATTCCCATGGAACCATAGCACAGGATGGCACTTCCTTTACAAAGAGAATAGGAGCACACAGGATCTGGAGATGTTCCAGCGGTTGGTTTTTTTTTCCCGATTTTGCATGAGTCAGGGAATAATCAGGTGTTGCCCAGCTGTAGCCGCATGCCAGAGCAGTTAGGGGTGCAGTTTCCAATATGATATCTGTGCAGATGGAAGATATCTAATTTGCAGTATTTGTCTGACTACAGCATTTCTTCCTGTGCTTGTTTGGATGGTTTCTCTAGGCCATCCATGGTTTTTCTGGTGCAGGGTTCAGTTAGATTTCTCTTAAACAGACCCATGATACCCAATCACTGTCCAAATTATATGGCCTTCCCCCTTGTTTCAATGGCTTTTAGTGTCAGAATTTTCTAAGGCAATAGATGTGTTTATATTTTTCTGAGCATTTAGGTTTGGGAGAAGAGTTTTTGGCTCTTCTCAGGACCATTCAGGTTGGTTGCCAGCATTTGGGGTTCTCCGGTGGCAGGCGATGTAATACATGCGATTCTTCAGTTTCTAAGGAGAGAAGTTGTTCAGACTGCAGTGGATGAATGTTTCGGTGAGACTATTTGCTCATTAAAATTCTTCTAGGTCAAAGATTCTTAACCAGGGTGCTGGCACACCCTGGGGTGCCACCAGACCTTTTGAAAGATGCTGTGAGGTGTGAGGAGATAGAACTTGGTAGTAAATAAGTTGATAAACTAAGCAGGTAAGCACAGGTTCAGGTTTGTTCCTGCCTAGATGATCCCCCATCCCCAATGCCAGGCCCCTCTGTAAGGAAGTAACCACTGTAATCCATCAATTCATTTTTGAAACTGGGAGCCACTCTGTTCACAGAAGTTATGCAGGGATGCCTCATGTCCAAAAGTTTGAGAACCACTACTCTTTGTTTTTAGCCAGCAGTTCTGGGATCCCTTTTCTACCTGTCAGGACAGTATTGGTTTATTCTGTGGTGCTCAACCTTTTTGTCCAGCAGACCAGATTGGCAGGGCCCTCTGTGGCCCCATCCAGCCACATGGAAGGGGATGGCGGACATCCCAGCCCCAATCCAGCTATAGGGGAAGGGGGCTTGGCCTGGCCCCAAACCTGACCCCACGGTGAGGAGGGAAGGGGCGTGGCCCAGCCCAAACCCAGCCAGACAGAGAGGAAGGGGGCATGGCTCAGTCACAAACCAGCTGTACAGGCATAGGGGGCATGGCCCAGCCTTGATCAGATCCTATCAGGGGAGGGTCCTGGTCCATCTCTGATCTGCCACATGCAGTTTAGGATCTCGGTAGTGGGAAGGGGTGGTAGTATTAATGGACACTGCTCCCTACTGCCAAATTTCCCAACCCATGGGGAGTTCTATGGGCCATATTCCAAGGCTCTGCAGGTCTCATTTGGTCCGCTGGCTGGAGGCTGAGAACCCCTGGTTTAGTGCCGCATGAGAAACACAGAAGTCATTAAAATCTGTCAAGAGAAAATTGGGTCCCACCAACTAAGGACACGTGCAGCCACAGCTTCTGGCCAGAACATTATGCCATTTGCCATATGCACCCAGAATAATTGAAGTTCTATATTAGCACACTTAAACTCAATTTTGTTAACCTGTATGTGGTTGCTAAAAATTTTTACATTAGTTTGAGCTTCAAAGGTTACAAGATCATGACCTCACAATGGCTGCCTGAAGAGAGAATGGGCTGCAGCTGAGGGCTTTAAATGTCTACATTTAAAGAGTTTTGCCAGGATTGCTACACATGGTTCCCCTACTGAAGAAGCAATTTATTCTGGCAAACTTCTTTTGTCAGTACAGCTTAAACTTGATCAAAGTAAGGTAAAACTGGATCCATATTAGTACGTTTCTAGCATAGCTACTACAGCCAGTGCAGTAGACCACTTAAGTGCAGACCAAGATGAGACTGTGAAGTTCAGGCAGTTATCTCGTGTAGTATAGAATGAATAGATTTCCACATTGTGCATCCTAGCCAGTCCTGAAACTAAAAAGTTGAGGTTATTCATTTAAAGAGAATGATCTAATAAAAGAGAGCAGAGAGCAATCTAAAAAATTAGCACAGGGGTCAGTAACCTATGGCCATGGGGTCAGCAGCAGAGGGCTCCGCCAATGCCATGCTGCAGGTGGGTACATGGGATTTCAGTGGAGGGGGAGCTCTGCTTGAAATGCGCTGCAGCCAGGCAGCATGGAGAAGCACTGGAGGAGGCCAGGTCCTAGTTCCCACTGGTCTCAACTGGAGCTTGGTCATTCTGGCCCCAGCCAGAAATTGTTGCCAACCCTTGACTTGACAGCTGCCCTCTAAAATGCCTTTAATAAAGTGCGTACACCTTACCTAAAGTTTTGATAGGGTCAGAATATTCAGAATCTGTAAACTGGCCTTTAACATTTGTTGCTCTGAACTTAAATCTGTAAAATACAAGTAAGTTAACAAGGAAAGGTAAGGTAAGGTAAGGTAACCAAATGTCTACACACAAGTATTAAAACATCTCTCCAGTTAACAATGAGTCAGTATCTCTCCACTCAAGGAAAAATATGCAATCAATACACAGCATATAATTAAAGAATGCTAATGGTACCATGTTAAAAGAACACTGTATATGCATGAAACAGGCAGAACTTATTTTGCATTTATACTTGCTGAATTCAAGTATAAGAATCTTCCATTACTAAAATAACAAAAAAGTGCTTATCTATTGTTCTCTCACACACTTCAGGAAAAAAAAAATCAGTATCTGCAAATTTAAAACTACTTAGTATAGAATATCTGATGTAGATTTGGACTCTATATACAGTCCTTTGAAGGTCATTGTAGACATTGGCTTTTCTAGAGTAGGCTTAAAAGTACACTTCTACATATTGTCTGATGACAGCACATAGAAATATGTATTTTGATTGAACCTTTTTTGTTGCTGTCAAATAGCAACATAAGCCTATATTAATATACTTACAAGTATTGCTTTCTTGGTTTCAGTGGGCCATTGCAGATTTTATCTTCACTGCCTGGTATCAAACATGTGGTATCAGCACCTATGACATATACATCTTCTTTAACACTCACTCCTTCCTTTCCCTCTAAACATGGTGGATTAGGAAAGCCTTCATTGGTAAAATATGGCCTTGGCTTTTTGAAGTAGGCATCATACCACTTAGTAACATTCCCATCATGCTGAACTATTGCCAATAAAAAAAAAAAAAAAAAATTCAATGGATTATATTTATAAAGGTAAATCAAAGATTTTAAAAGTACTTAGCACCTACAGCTGAATCCTATTTCCCTTTACAGTTTTCTGGCTGTGCAACTGCCATTTTTGGCACTTAAGCACAATTTTCAAGTCTATTGCTCAGGGGGTGTGACTGCATGGTCAGTAGGCTGAACATTTATGGTTCTTGAACATGTAAACTGGGGAGATGTAAATCACAAAAGTCTACCTAGCAAAACACTAAGGCTACGAGGTATTATACACCAGAGGAACAGGAGGGTAGCCCTCACACTACCCCAGTAGCTGAGTGGTTAGGCCACTTGTTAAGAAAGCAGAACACCCAAGGTACCTGTAGACACGTGGGGAGGCTGCTTTAATGTGCTGTAATTACAGCACGTCAGAGCAGACTTGATTACTTAAGTTTGCTGGAGTGTGCTAATTAGCACACCTCCAGCAGCCTCCATGTCTCATGTGTCAGTGTCCACACTCAAAACCACTCTAATTAAAGTGCACCCTCCCCACCCGCATCACCAGAGTGTGTGTAAAAACACCCCCAGGTTCTAGGGCACTCATAGGGAGTAGGTTTGAACGTGCATCCTTCCAACATGCCAGGGCAGTACTCTAAGCACTAGACCACAGGTTAGGCTTTATTCAGGTCCTTCTCCAGCCCTCCTTGTTAAGTTGCACACCTGGGCAGCCAACAAAGGGTGGAATGCAGATCCAAGAGAAAGAGAATAAGATAGAGGGTATGGCTCAGGGAGATAGATGCTTCTCTAGAAGGGAAAAGCAGACCCTGGTTTCTTAGCTTGGATCTTTGCTCCCACGGGGGAACAGAAACTTCCCTATGGATCTTTACCCATTTTATGTAATAACACTGGGAAGTCCAGAGATGCAGGTTGAAGCCTTCTCTGAGCGAGAGGCCTAGAACCTGGGTCTCCTGTTTCCTGGGCAAATGCCCTATCTACTCAGCCAGTAGGGCCAAAACATGGGAATGCCTTTTTCTTCCTCCTGTTTTTTCCCAGGTCAGAATTTTGGGATTTATACACATGCTGAACAGCATACCTTCCCAGCAAGAAGGAGTCTACTGTATGTGCTCAGTAGACATGTGGACACTTAAATATCCCTGTTGCACAGGGGCTAGGGGCAGAAATTACATATAAACTGGTATAAGTGATCAGAAACTGGTTCAAATCTTTAACACAACAGAAATTCAGTGCATATAAACCATTTTCAAAATGGCCAAAATCATTTTAAGATAAACCTGGATAGATGTGGTATCAGACTTAACTGATTTAGGTTAAATCAATTTATTGAACTTCTGTCCCAGATCTCTCCAGATTCAAGTTAACTCACAGTCCCCCAGCATCCCAAGTTGCTTTGTACCTCCCCTGCAAATCCCCTCTTGCAGGGTGCGTGAGCTAGCTTTGGCCCAAGCTGTGTGCTCCAGCTGAGCAGGGTGGCACACTCTAGCACCCCCTGGCTTCTGGCCTGGGCTACTGCAGGCATATGGCTGCATTTCTGGAATCAAAAGTGAATGGCTGTTCACTTGCTTATTGATTCAATCTTTGCAGCTTAAGCTAACTTGCAAAAATTGAACTGATTCTGCCTCAAGCTTTTTGACTAGCTGTACTTAGCCAGGGAGTCAGAGTGCAAACTGTTCAAACTGCCAAAAGGCCTGGAAAAAATGCTATTCAGATACGAAAAGTGAAATACGATTCTGTCTCTAATATCTCCCATTTTGAAACCTAAATAAATTAGAAAAATCTTGCAATGATGCATAAGCTTCCAATGATGCATAAGCTGCAGTGGATGCTTACAACAGGAAGCACAAAGTGCAATGTGAGAATGCTCTGCTTCCATACAGCACAGCCTAATGGCATATGAAAGTCCAATATTTGGGACTTTCCTTTTTTAAGTAAAGAACAACCAGCTGTGCAAGATCCAACTGTGAAAACTTTACTCCCATGGGTAGGCACATACTTAAAAGTAGAGCCAGAGGACACCTATATGAGTAAATGTCCACCCAATACAAATAAGTGACCTCATTCTCAGATCTATAGTGTATAAAAGGGACTTATTTTAGTCCTTCTGACCATTATAAAATTGAAGTGCTCTACAAATTTACATTATACACAACAATAATGGCAACAGCAGTAATGCCAGTGGAAGTTCCAAATATTTTCATTTCACACATACAACACGTAGCATTCTTTTCAAGAAAGTTGTGGTTCTGTAAAAAAAAGGAATGAAAAAAAATAGATGACTGAACTCTGGAAAAGTTAACGAGGAAGAGGATGTGGGTGACTTCAGCCAGTAAGATTATTTGTTGGCCAAAAAGGGTGGAGTCCTGTGGCACGGTTCAAAAAATTCATCACAAACAGATAATGCCTCAGCTTTGAAGCATGAAATGGTGGCAGAGTGAGGTGCAGGTGTGTGCTGAAATTGCTGGAGTGACTGAGTCATCTCCCTCCTCTTCATCAAATAAGGGCAATGAAGGAACAGGTCACATACAAGAAACTAAAAAGATGCAAAAAATTAACAATTTTTTCCTACCTCCTGCTTCAGCTACAAGAACTTGTATCATTTTAATAGGTCCATGGACATCACTATAGTAACATACAGGCATTTTGATAGCAATTGTTGTATCAGTAACAAGTAGCGCCCCACTCATATCGTAAACTGGTGTTGGTTTCTTCTTAGGGCGTGGTGGTTCTGTTTTTAAACAACAGCATGCCACAGTGTTTATTAGCTAAAATCACATGGTTCAGGCATATATTTGTGTTATAGGATAGAACTTGCTTAAGCGGGGTTGCCTAGTGTCCTAATTTAAGCCTCTGATCCTGTCAAGGGGATCCTAACAAGGAGTAGAGTCTGCCCTTGCAAATGCCTTTACAGGATCCGAGCCCAAGAGGTAGTCTCATGAAGTAGGGAAGCCATTAAAAAATATCACAGATTCAGTTTTCCTATCTGCAAAAGGAGCTATGTTTTTTATCTAAGTCTATGGAATGTAGCAAGGTATAACTAGATAGAGGTCCATACTCTATTTCTAACAGGCAGGATTATGGGCTTCATTCTGAAATTCTTATCTATAATTAATTGTTTCCTATTCTGCAAGTTGTCAGACTGACTTTATGGGTAGTACTTATGGAGAACAGTATTATGCAATTATGAATAAGGCTACCATGTTTTACTCCTGTGTATAAGCAGTTTACAAAGGAACCATAATTTACAGCAGAGGTTAGAACAGAACTCATAGTTATGAGTCTCGCCTGTATGCTCATGCTTTTAGTTTATGTGGCCTCTAGAGGAAGAACAGGAACCCATGTATGTGTAAAACTAAATATACAGCAGTATTTGATATAGGGATCCCAGCAGGGGAGGCACCAGCCTCTTCCTGGTGTGCGGGCGGTGCTTCCTGGTGGGAAGGCTACATTGCAGGCAGGAGCGGGGCAGGTTCAGCTGCGTGGGGCGGGTGGTGGAGGAGGCAGCCCGGGGGGCAGCTATAGGGGGCGGGGTTAAGGCAAATTTTGGGATGGCTAGCTCCACCCCCCCTGCCTCCCCAGCGCCACCCCGGATCCCAGTAAAGAGACCCTTTATTATGCATACCTTTTATATCCATGGTTATTTTCAGCTGGATTTTTGGCCCTGCACCAGCACTGTTGATTGCATACACCTTGAAAAGAAATTAGCATTTTATTTTAATATAAATTTGTTAGAGTTAAATTAGTCAAACCTAAATATAGAAAGCTCAAAGAGAGATAATGAATCCTGCAATTTTATATATACATAACACGACAAGATTGAAGGGTTTCTCTGACAGCATAAACTTTAAAATTGTAGCTTGAATGTTTTATTCATATGATCAGAATACAAGATGGGACTATATCTTATTTTAGATATACACCAGACTGCCTTATTTAGGATCCTTAGTTCTACCTAATGTCTCCAGCCCCATTTCTTTTCCCAAACTGTTCCCCAAGCCTCTTAGTTTCCCTCATGCAGCTGTCTTACATCCTTCATTCTTGTCTTCCTGTCTTAAAGATATTACCTCTAGGATAGATTTGTGATCTATATTTAATATAGAAATATTATAAATATAGAAATATATAATAATATATTCTATATAATAATATAATAATATATTCTATATAATAATATAGAAATATAGAAATATAGAAATATTTGTGTGTGTATATAAACTGTAAACAGTTGTAAAGTAATATTATATGGTATTACCTCTGATTCTCCTTTAAAAAACAAAATATATAACAGTAGACCAAAGTCTACTCTTAGTGACGTCCGAAGTTCTTTGGATTTACAATCATGCAACTGAGAAGAATTTGGTCCACTTCGTTTACCTCTCCAAACTTCTTGGATAGTAAAAGGAATCAAAAACTAATTTCCATTCCTTTTCTTGTGTCATTCATACTTTGTTGGCATTTATTCCACTATTGTCTAAAATCCTAGGGCATTTTTATATGTGCTCCAAGGGGCCTGCGAGGGGGCGGGACAGGGGGGACTTTAATTAGAGTAGCTCTGACAGCTATTTTAATTAAAGCAAGCGTCTCATGTATCAGTGTGCCCACACTTTAAAATAGCAATGGGGACACTTTAACTAAAGCTCGTTCAATGAGCTTTACTTAAAGCACCCCAATTGCCATTTTGAAGCGCAGAGATGCTGATACATGAGACGCAGAGGCTGCTGGAAGTGTGTTAATTAGGGTGCTCCAGCAGACTTGATTAATTGAGTCTACTCTGACGTACTGTAATTAAAGGGTTATGTCCAGCAGTAGTTTTACTCTAGCTTTTCTTCCTCTCCAGTTCTAATTTGTTTGCTTCAATGGGACTACATGCAGGAGTAAAGAATCACCCCATGAATTCTGTTTCTAGAACTGGACTCTGAATTTGAAACCAATTAACAATACAAATTAACTCAAGGGTCAAAAGCCAGGCACAATTTTATAGTTGCGGATGATGTGTCAAAATATGACCTGGTGATCTAAACCTAGACTAGGCTAGGTGACACCAGTAAGGTTGTAAGGTCATGTCTATACTATCTCAGCAGCAATCCTGAGACCACAAACCCTGCACATTCTTTCCCACTTTACAGTCACTATTTACTGAAAACAATCTTGTACGGTTGCTGTTGGAGTGGTGTTCAAATTATAGAGACAGAGGTAGAGATAGAGATTCTGAGAGTATCCTGACAAGTGTCCCAAGCACCCTTAGTGTCAATGACTTCTCACCCATCCACTTGAGCCTCTGGTTACAATAAGGTAATGACGTACAATCAGGTAACAAAATCACACTGTTAGCCAAGGCCAGCATTCTTCATTCAGACAAGTCTCTCTCTGACACCAAAGACAGAAAACTGCATTACAACTTACACTTATGTTATATGTATAGCCTCCTTTTAGCCCTTCTATCATAGCAGTGATTAATTTATTTGTTTTGTCAATGACACTTAGATTGTGAATCTGGACAACAGAAGGGTCTTCTTCATTGTAAACCATAGCTTGATATACTTGAATATTTCCATTAGGTTCAGAGGGTGGCACAAATGTCACTTGGAATTTTGTTACTTCATTCGGTATCTTCTGAAATGTTATGTTGTTTGGTGGGTCTTTAGGCACTAAAAGAAATAGCTTATTAAAATATCTTATTAATTAATTTTAATTACAATGGATTATAATTATGTATGGATTAAAATCCTGGAAGGCCACAGATTATATTTTTAGATATCATTATAACATTATTGCTACTTAATTAGTTTTTATTAGAAATAACTATCCAAATACTTGTGGCTCATGAACATATAAATACTGTGTAATGATAAATATTTTTAATAAAAAACCTGTTTGGTGCCAAAGTCTGGTGCTGTATGGGTATTTAATGTCACAAAGAGCAAACCTAATCATTAGAAATATATTGTAAATAATAACACTTCACAAGCAACGACCTTACATCTCTAAACTCATCTTTTCCTGTAAGGCCCAAGAAGCAAGTTAGCCTTGAAGAATGATCTGAATGTAAAAAACAAAAAATCCTTATTTTGTCATCCCCAACTTTCAGAGCTTTTAGAGCTCCATCCTGAAAACCCTCAGCTAGTGGCAAACAAGGGGCTGCTCTATCAAGAGCCACTTCTGAGCACAACAGTATCCTCTGTCCTTTCCAATAGCCAATACCCAAACCTATTTAGGGCTTTATAGGTCAAACATGTGCTTTGTATTCTAGCCACAAACTTACTGCAGGCCAGTGCACATCTCAGGGCACAGTATAAAATATTATCTTCCCCTACGATACTGTTGAAAAAATGATTCTAAGGTACCAAATCCCAGGATCATTTTACCAAGGTCTCTGTCTAAAACAAATGGCTGTACCACATATAGAAAAGCCAGGTGAGATCAGCTGCAGAAACAATTATAATTGTCTATAGCTCACATAAGAAATAATCAAACAGCAGACAAGTGACCTTCCTGGTATAAACTTGTTTTCACTGGTCAGTGGTACCAAGGTCAGTTGACACATCTAAGAGTATGGACAGGAAGCTAATGACAGGAAGCCAGCCCTATATCCAGACCTGAAACTATAGTTAAAGTTATAGTTAAAAAACTAAAGTTCTAAACCAGTTGATAATTAGAAAATGTGTCATGCAGCAAAATTATATATAGTCAATTTAGTTAGGTTTTTTTTTTAAAAGGATAGCTTAACGAAATAATTCAAAACCAGCAGAGAGGTGATTAAAAATGTATCAGCAGCGCTTTGTCATAAATGAACTAATATTCTCAAGGTATTATATTTTTTCATTTAGCTGCACTATCATATAAAAGGATAAGGCCTTAAGCCTTTTGATTCCTGCATGTAATTGCTGACTGGACCAATGAACTGATGCTCAGCTTGGAATCAGGAGAACTGTGTTTCATTCCCAGCTCTGCCACTGAGAACACTGAGCTCTTTGTCTCAGTGCCTCCAGCTGTAAAAAAGGTATTATGATACTTATATTTAAAGTGTAAAGCACTTTAAGATGTATGGGCTATAAAGGCTAAGTGTTATTATGTATTTATTATCACTTTTCTGTCTACAAGAATAATTTAAATATAAGAAAAAATGTAAAAGCATTTAATGTGAAAGCAAAATCTAAAGCTGCATTGAAAACAGCTAGCACCTAACATTTATATTTTATTTACTGAACAGATATAATGGAAAAAAGGAACGGTAAAGTTACATTAAGTTAAACAACAAAAACACTTACCTGCTTCAAAAGTGGAGACGATTACTGGTGTGCTAGCTTTGCCCTCAAGATATGCAGCATTTACATCTCCTGTAAAGGCGATGATTACCACAGAATATTTTGTAAATGCTTTTAAATCTGAAATTTCCAGGGTTCTATCCTCATCATTTGTCTTAAGAAATACAGCTTTGTAATTGTCACTATCTACCTGTAAAATAAATAAACACAACACTACAAGAAAGAGGATGTTACATGAACAGAATATTATATTTATTATACATTTATATATTATAGAAAATGAGAGTGCAGTAGCAGGGTAATTAAGTAGTTGTGCTAGTGCTTCAAAAGTGTGAGTTCGAGCCTTATTCCAAATCTATAGCAAAGGCTGTCTGCTTCCAGCCAGCTTGTCAGGAAATGGGTACATGGTCATGAATGTCAATTTTAAGGTACCCATATATGATGTTAACCACACCACTCAGGTGTGTGCAATTAACTACAGAAACTGGCATGCCTGGTTCTGTATGCTGAGGAGGACTTTTAACATCTTCTTTTGATATACACAAACCCATGTACACAGGTATGCAAGAATCCCAGTTATCAAAACTGAATTGCTGCATAGTGGAGTTATAAAATAAGAAATACACTACTGTTTTTAGCATATGTCTTCAAACAGAAAACCTCTGGCACAGTGGCTAGTCACTGTAGTTGTAGCTAGTCACCACTGTAATACAAACAACAATGCCAACCAACAAATATTGTTTTAACTGCTAAAAAAATAAAGGCACAGAAACATTTGCCTGTGCAGATTCTTAGCTCATTTTTCTCTAAAGCACGTTCAGAAAAAAGAGAAGATAATGGGAATGACTAATTCTACCTATACACAGCCACACTAGCACTCTAATAAATTGTAGGTTCAGTAAGAATAAGTCTTTAACTAGGGTTTTGGATTTCAGAAGTGCAAAATCATTCGAGAAATGAATTAAAGGTGGCTGATAGGATGCAATAGCTGAAGGATTTAAATGCGGAAATGAAATTACTTCAAGTCAAAAGTACAAATACTATTTGGATCTTGCTTCCCAAGCAAGTGCTAAGGTCTATGGATCTATTTGGATAAATAAACATCTGAAGCAACAAGCAATGGTGCTTACTTCTTGGGCTTTGGAGCTGCATGAAGGCAGGGGCTGAATGCCACAATTACTCGTCCTCCCTTTCCCCATGCTGCCATATTCACATGGAGCCAGGGTTCTGGGGAAAGGGAGGGCGAATGGCAGCAGTGCTCACCTCTAGGATCCTGAGCTATGTGAAAGCAGGGTCTCTGGCCAGGACCTGCGCTGACCAGCTGGTGAGCTCAGAGCTCATGGCCAGGTAGAGCTGCAACTGGAGTATGTATTTGCATGCCAATGAACAGAGGGGTCACTGGCATCTAGGATCATGGCAAAGAAGCGCTGTGCACAGCCCGATCCAACCTTACTGCGCATGTGTCACACAGCTGAAGGGGTGTTTGTGTTCTCATTCCCTTCACTGTGATCCTGGATCTACTCATGTTCAAACTCCCCTTGCCTGAAGGAGATGTAGAACTTGTGTCTCCTGCTCCTTGGGGAAACAGTTTAAGCCTTGGCCTAGGAGGTGCATAGTAGGCTAAGCTTAGGCAATGCTGAATTGCAACTTGTGCATCATTTCTAAAACCTGAAGTTCCATGGCTAGGTAGGGGCTCTTTTGGCTCAAACAGCAAGGTAGGATATGGCCCATTCCATTTAATATTTTCATAGACACCTTGGTACAGGAACTAGATCTATGTTTATAAGATTCACAGATGATAAATAATTGGAAAATACTTCCAAGAGGGGGAAGGATTGGATTATCATAAAAGAAGAATTACCAAATTTCATGGACTGGACTAATAAAAAGGGTATGAACTTTAATAGTACAAAGTGCAAAATTATGTACTTAGGGACTAATATCCAGATCTTTACTATAAGCTGTGGTCTCACAGATTGCAGGTGATGAAGAAAAAGAGAGACTGGTCTCTTAATTGCAAACTACTAACACAGAAAACATAGTTTATAAGGAAAAATTGAAAGCACTGGGTTTGTTTGGTCTAGAAAAGAGAGGAGTAAGGAAGGATGCAAGCAGAATATTCAAATATAGATATGGTCATTATAAAAAGGGGGGCGATACATTGTTCTCAACATTCATCCAGGTTATAACATCAAGATATTTTAGATATTAAAAAGCACTAGAACTTCTTATCGAGGAAAGCTAAGGACCCTTCATCACTGGAGCGGTTTAAAAATGGATTAGATATCTCTTTAGAGATAGATATTAGATATCTAATATATTAAAGATTAGATATCTTTAAAAATGGATTAGATATCTCTTAGGGCCTTGTTGCATGGACCTTTTGAGTGCTCCTGGAGCTCTTAACCCCTGGATTGTCCACACATTAACACCTGAAACTGGTTTTAAGCGCTTGTTATCTGACTCAAAGTTACGCCATTCTAGGGCAGAATTCTCTCTTATCTGTCCTACCCTGCTCCTGTTACATGAAGGTGTTGCCACTCTAAACTACACCTCAGTATAAACACTCCCCCATCCCCCCTCCACCGGCCTGCATTGGGACTACTACCCACCCCTCACCCTCCCCAGCACCCCAGATCCTTCGCTCACTGCCACCCACTCCACCACCTACTTACTTGTGGCTGCCTGTGCTGTCTGTCCCAGGGAAGCAGGCAGGGAAGGATTAAAGTGCCTCCCTGTCTGCCACTCTCTTGGCCAGAAGAGCAGCAGCCCAGCAGCTTCGGTAGCTAGGGAGGCAGGTTAACCCTTCCCTTCTCACTCCCTTAGGAAGAGCAGAATGGGCAGCCACAAGTAAGTAATACCCTAGGGATCAAGGGAGGCAAAGGGGAATCTCAAAGAGAAGGGGGTAAACCCAGATTAGGGGGTTGGGAGGGTGAAGTGGAATAGTTGCCTAGTAAGTCTTTTCTAATACTAGAGTCTATAAAAAACAGTAGATAAGAGGAAAAGGAAGATTTTCCAGCAAATGATCAAACACCATTTTATGTAATCTCCTCTCTTTATGTTTATTCCCACCATTCTAATATTTTACAAATAATGTTTTCATAATTATTTCTTCAATGTATAATTTGAAAAGAAGATTAGGTAGCTATACAGTAGTTTTCCCACTGGGTATAATCTGTATTGAATGCAGCTGCTAAAGCATTAGAATCATTCAAGCATACTTCTACTTTGACAGATGTGCCTCTATCCCCACTGAGAGTTAACCTTAACTAAAGTTTCTGATGCACTAACCAGACATTCATTTCCCAGGATGACTATCAAAAGATGAGGTACTTTTCTATATCTCACTATCAAAAATATGACATTTAAATATTTACAATTGAAGTAGACGACAATGTTCAAAACTGTAAAACTAAACTTATTTATATTTATTTTCCCCCAAAAATATTTACAGCCTGATTTATTGCATAAATTATTCTCATGGAAGTGAAGTGAGACAGTAAAATATTATTCAACAGGGTAATGGTGGCAGAATAATTTTCTGATTTAGTGTTCCTGTAATTGACGACTGACAAAAGAAACTTTGAATTTCCTTAAGTGGATGGTAAGGATATTGAAAATTAGGAAATGACAAGACAGCAGCTCTGAATTTAATGAAGCCTGTGAACATATATTACAAATCTTTAAAGTGGGTGAACCAAGAACTGAAATGGTAAAATGTATGCTTATTGTAAATTATAGAATATTCATGAAATTTGGAGACTTCATGTACAATTTTCCCAAAGGTCCACCAAAACTTACATCAGAACTTTTATTAGAGACAGGTTATGACAGTTTTACTGGACTTTAAATAGGCGAGAACCAGTCTACTTAAGGCTGTTCACCGTACAGCTGACACCTGTAGAATCTGATCATTGATAATGGAGGACTCGATTAAGAAGCAATCTCCACAGTTAACTCTAGAGACTTGAAACATATTCTAGAACTGAACATTTCCTTAAATAAGTTTCTGGAGACTGGCTGGTTTAAAACAATATTTTAAACCCATGCTGAATGCTTATCAACACATTTGAGAAGTACATTAGGATATTTCATTATACATGATCACGAAAGTCAAAGAATCACATGAGTCTAGCCACCTAGTGCTCTAACCTATTGCTGGTTAAGATGCACCAGTTTATATAACAAATGGCTCATAAGGGAATGATGTGCCTAGCATCATTTAAGCTCTGCCTTTGCCTCTCCAATTCAAATGACAATGTATAATTAAGCTGACTGGGGACAGCCTTGGGCAGAAATCTGAAGTCCACACACACCTCTGGAACCACAGCGAGATCCCTTAACTGCACTGGTGCCATTCCCATTATCATAAACAATATTGCTTGGATATTTATAACTGTGTCATTATCAAAGATGTGAATAAATCCTGCTAAACATTTAGGAACTGGAAACTCAAAAGGAAGGGAGATAAATTGTGTACATAGAATTATGAAATGCTTCATGCAAACATGATTTTTGACTGGGATTGATAACAGCTTTGCAAAAAGATGGAAGAAAATTTTTGACTGATGAAATGTTATGAAATTTACCGTAAGTTACAGGAGATTTATAGAAATAAATATATCTTTTCCTTTATTAAAATTACAGTTATCAATAAACTGGGTGGCCTCTCTTCTCTAGTCTTTCATAATGATACCCATGATTTCAATTTCCCTTTAACACTTCCACTGCTGTTTTAAATCCATCATCTTGTGGACTGTTGCTGTAATAGGAATGGCATACTACCTCTATAGTGCACTGTGCTGGTAGGTAGAACTAAAATGGTAGGAACAGCTGAGATCAGCATTACCATCTCTTAAGATGTTACTGTGAAACAAGGCAAACAAAAAGAACCAATCATACTTTTTCAATTGATTTTGTGGACCCTGATTTTTGCATAACAAAGGCTAGCAATGGTCAAACAGAAGGCAAATACACCAGCTGTGGAGTGTAAATAAAATCAAAACTATAGTTCAATTCAAGTCTCTTTTCTCAGGTGATGGCTTTATTAATATAATTTCAAAACAGCATCAAAATAATACCGACTACTTGGTAACCATCAAGAGCAGTCTTTCCAGGTTTCATGGAAATAGGAGGTTCTGTTTGATTCCTGAATATGCTGGAAATAAATGAGCATTTCCTGGCATGCTTCTTCTGGTCTGATATTTGTCATGGCTGGGGGTTTGGTAACACTTTTTAAAAGAAGATAACTGGAGGAAAAATGTGATTTGACTTTGAGGCCAAGTTCTTTGTTTCCCCAAAGAATTATGTGAGGAGGATTACACCATAATAGATAAAGCCTTCAAGATGTAACATTATCTGTGAGAGAACCATACCTAGTCTCCATCTGACAAAAAAATTAGATGCTATTGTTTTTATCAATGCTATTGCTATTGTTGTTGCTATTGCTGCTGGAGGGCTGTTCCAGAAAGTTTGAAGATACAACTAGGGCAGCAATATATCTTGGATCCTGCTTTGACCAATAAGGAAGAACCAGGTGAGGATGTGAAGTTGTGATCATGATCTTAGGATAGGGAAAGCATGAGGCTGGCAGAACTAAAACACTGGATTTCAAAAAGGTGCATTTCAACCAACTCAAGAAGATAGTAGGTATGGTGCTATGGGAGGATAGATGGAAGGATAAAGGTGCCTAGGAGGTCTGGAAGCTTCTAAAGGTCACAGAGAAGCTGTTTTGATACAATGGAGGCACAAGAGGAATGACAAGACACCCATGTGGCTCCACAAGGAGCTTTTAGGGTGTTTCAAATACAAAAGGAAAGTATATGGGCAATGGAAAGATGGGCAGTCACCAAAGAAATACTAGGAAACAGCAAGAACTTGTAGGGACAAAATCAGGAAGGCAATGGTAAAAATGAGCTTCACTTGGCAAGGGAAGTTAAAGACAAGAGAAGGTTCTATATATATGTTGATCAAAAAAGATGTGGGTACAGTTCTAAACAGTTAGGGCAAAACTCTTAACAGAAGAAAAGAAGATGGAGTTCCTCAAATCTACTTTGTCTACTTTGTCTTCACAAAACATTTCAAGCTACAAGCAGACACTCAATAAGAATTACTTGGATAAGGAAGGGGTCAAGCTGAGGGATGAGAGAGCTTTTGATGGGCCTACATGAATTTAAAATCAGCAGGGACTGGTGAACTTCATCCCAGAGTACTGAAGGAATAAGCAGAAGCGATCTTGGACCTTGGCAATAATATTTTTAAACTTGTGGGAGACAGAACAGCTACCTGAGGACTGGAAAGGGGCCAACATAATTGCCTTCTTTAAAAAAGGCACAAGGAGGACCTAGGGAAATATAGACTGGTTAGCCTCACTTCAATACACAGGAAGTTACTGGATCATAGTAAAAGAAACTCCATTTGCAAGCATCTGGAGAAGAAAAAGTTGATCACAAGCAGCCAGCATGCATTGACTAAAAATGAATTGTTTCAAACAAACTTGATCGCTCTCTTTGACAAGATAACTAGTTGGATGGATAAAGGGAATGCTGGAGATAGGGAATGCTGGAGATATAGTTTATTTGGACTTCAGAAAGGCTTTTGACAAAGTCCCACATGACTAGAGCAGGATGCAGACCAATGGCTTGAAGTTGCAGCAAAGTAGGTTTGAATATCAGGAAAATCTTCTTCACTATTAGAACAGTGAAGCAGTTGAACAGACGGCCTAGGGAAGTTGTGGAATCTCCATCACCGAAGGTGTCCAAGAAGTTGGATAATCATTTGTCGGGGATGAACTAAGAGTAGCTATGCCTATGCTATGTGTTGGGTTTTTCCCATGCTTCTAGGATTTGCTAGTTGCCACCTGAGGTCAGTGTTAGGGGTTTTTTCCCCTTCCTGTTACTCCATGTCAGGATTTTTCCCTGCTTCCTTAGAAACATATGGCTGCAGCCAGGGCTGGGGATTTTGAATGGAGTGTGCCAATGCTCCTGCCAGAATTAAAACCCAGAGGGTTCCTGGTTAGAGGGTCTTGCTCCTCCGCTCAGGGTCAAACTTATCACCACATTTGGGGTTAGGAAGGAATATTACCCCATGGTCAGACTGGGATGGACTGTGGGGATATTTGCTTTTCTCTGTACTTCCTTGGATCTATCTAGTATGTTTTAACCATCCTTGCAGCAGCAGGACACTGGCAGTAGCTGTCCTCCTGCTTTGCCTGTGGCAGCTTAGGGTGCTGTGCCTGGTGGTTGTGTGACAGGGTTGATTGTGTAGTTTTAGTAACAGGTGACACAGATTTTTGTAGGGGATGATCTGGATAGGGATGGCCCTGCTTAGGGCAGGGTAGTGGACTTGACCCTGGAGGTCCCTTCTAGCCCTACTTTTCCATGGCTCTGTCCCATTACTACCCTGGCCAGTGGTCTTCTGGTTCAAAAAGTGTCACAGTACAGGATGACCTGGCTACAGAAAGAGGATCACTACTACCAACAGCACATCCATTGGGCTCTTAAGCTAGTAATTTAATCTTTCACAGA
This sequence comes from Alligator sinensis, assembly GCF_000455745.1. Lineage (NCBI taxonomy): Eukaryota > Metazoa > Chordata > Crocodylia > Alligatoridae > Alligator > Alligator sinensis. The sequence continues at coordinate 240,994 of NW_005842830.1, read as the reverse complement.
AAGATCATTCAAGGAGGTAATATAACTGCTGACTTCTATGCACAGTTTCATAAACTCTATAGTACTACACATTTTTGTATAGATCTTAAAGTTATATATTTTTGTTTAACATAACTGATTTGAATAAGGAGCTACAAGTTTTCCTGCAAACACACACACTTCAATATCAAAGACTTAGTTCGCTTTCAAATATGAAAATCATAATTTTCTCAAACTGTGTTAATTTCTTATGCTCAGAGTCTACAGTCTAAATGGAAGTGTGTATTTTGGTGCGTCTGGCTTTCATTCCTATCCTGTTTATGTTTATCCTGCAGTTTCTATAAAAAAACATCTTTATAAGAATAATTCTAGATACTATCAGAAATCTCTATCATTATTGGCCAAAGAATAAATATTTGAACTGTCTTACTGAGGTAATGTTTATGAGGTAGCTTGTTGGTCCAGTAATGATGTCAGGTTCATTCCAGCTGATATTAATACTGTGAGGAGATACAGCTACTACAGTTACATTTTCTGGAGGACCATATGGAGCTGTGAAAAAAGTGATGCATATACAAATCAGTGCTGAATTGGTTCACAACACATAATACATTATTTTCAGTCACCAGATGCTATTCCTTTACTATTTGAAAATAACAAAAAAGGTTCCAGACCTATACCACAAATTAGTTATGCTGTTCAAAGATGTATACTTATCTGGCACAAATAATTTCCACATGGAAAATGGAGGGGGGCACTGCATAAACTATAACTTGTGGCCTGATGGTTACACAGCACTGTGCTTAGAAGTGAGAAAGCAATATCGGTTCAAACCCCTCTGAAAGAGGGACATAGAATCCAATTAAGTGCCATAACAATTTGGCTATCGAGCTAAGACAGAGGAGCTGCCACTTCCTCCTGCTGATTTCAGATTGGGCCACAGTTTTGGCATGTGTAGGCAGAGTCACATACCTGTCTAGCCAGTACATCCTACTGTACATACTCAGTAGTCCTGTGGATGCTTACTCGTCCATATTGCAATACAATATTGCAATGGAATAGGATCACAAAATGTGTGCAAGAGTCAAAAACAGCAGTCACACAGCTAGGAAACTGATATTTGGGCACAGAAAGTAAAATAGAATTTTGCCCTAGAACTCCAAGCTACCAGCCAATGATTTTTCTATTACTCCATTTGCAAAACAAACAAGAAATAGAATATATTTTATCTTTTCATTTAGTCAAGCAAGCAATTTACATTTATATGCAAGATAAAGAGTTTGGGAGCTAAAACTGATTTTAGTGCAACCTAACCTTACTGTATAAACTTATAATAATTTTCTAGGTGTAGAGATGCAGCATTCCATACATGCTATTTGTGAAAACTTTTAGGTTTCTGTGTGGAAATTTGTCCTCTGTTACACTGTAATGAAGTCATGTACATAAAATATAGCTAAGCATTATTATCTACCTCCCCTCCCCCAATCATAATAAGAAAATGATTAGACAGTATTAAAAATATAGGAATGTTTTTTGAAAATTATCTATATAATTGGAAAGGAGACTTAAAACTGGAAGTATGCTAGCTGAAAACTCTTGGTATCATAATAAACATCTTTTAAAAAGACTTTGTCTCAGTGGAAACTGTCATATCCTGATTTAGGATTGTTTGTTAAATGAGTCTAGTCAGTAATGGAGCGAGATATCACTATACCCTTTCTCTTATAAATCATAGCAATTTACTCAGTAGAAATGACCTAGTCTTATTCTCTCATTCCCCCATAATCCAATCACTTCCTCTCATAAGCACTTTTCTCCTGGTTTTCACAATAATGCATTTTCTGTAACTAACAACCATCATTTCCTGATTATCATGCTTCTATCCTTGCACAGGAATGTGGGTCTTATGGAGGTCAGGGTCATCTTTCGCATCCATCTGTGTCCTGATGCTATGGCAGCAGTTAAGTGTGCTAGCTGGAAGGTGAGTCTGGATAGCCCATCATTTTAGCATAATCCTCAAAAACAAGACTGAATACCCTAACCTTCTAATGGAAATTCATGCTTGCCAGTTTGGTTAAGGCCCAAGTTCCTATGCAAAGGGAAAAAGGTATTCTGTCCCATTATTTCATTTTTAAGTAATCTAAAACTTTTTTACCAATATTTTTTCATATTCATTGCATATATATGAGCATATCTTCCCTTCCAATGTTTCCCACTGAGAGAATGAAAGGGATAAAGAAATCCCTGTCCCTTCAAGGCAAAACTGTCAGAAGAGGGATATAACAAGGAATATAGTATCATTCCCCTCCCTTTGACCCCACAGAGGTATTTCTGTAAGAACTCCATGGCATAGGCTATCTGCAAGAGTCAGGAAGGGTGGTGCTGCAAAGGGAAATGGGCAGAAGCAGAGAAGAATCCCTGTGCATGGCATCATCCACCTGTAAATGCATGGGAATTTCTCTGTGTAGTGAAATGCTGATAAGGCACCAGCTGTACGTTACAAATTTCTACTGCGCACATTTTTAGTGCCTGGGGCCATGTACAAGTAGAAAAGAGCAAATCACCCTGACACATCAGAAGTGAGGTTTGGGGAATGTCACATAGGTTCTGGCCCTCTGCACATAAACCTGGGGCTTTTAGGGATGCCTCCATACCTGCAGGTTTCCCTTGCACATCTCAATATACTCAAAGCACTAGGAGACCCTTTAGCTTGCCAAAAACTAGCAAGTTCTGTATTTATGTATTATGAACTTTCTGGCCTCTGTACCATTCATTTTCATTGAATTGAAAGCGATTTTGTTTGAACAACATGTCCTAAGCCATAAAACAGAATCTCTTCTTTCTAATGAATGCAAACATAAATATCAAGCCAAGGGCAGATACAAAAAACAAAACAAAAAGTTTCCCTGAATATGGAAAATGTTGCTTTGCCCTCCCCATGACCATGTCATAGCACTATGATCTACTATGCCAGTAACTGTATAAAGTTAGATCATGCTGAAAATATTTCATCTTGCAAAATGGAGCAGGTTGTTTGAGTAATCCATCAGCTATGCAACAACAGTGCTATCAAACTATTTTATGAGGCAGTAAGACAATTCCTATGAGGATAATCTACAAGATAGAGAGCTGAGTAATTTATCTGGATGTGAAAACTGGATTAATATGGAGTAATATACTGCTCTGTACTCCGAAACACAACATCACTGCTATCATTGCTTGCTGTTTTAAAATCAACTTTGTAGTGATATGTACTGTAATGAGCGAACTCCTCAGTTTAATAATCTGAATATTCAGTGAATTTAACTTTTTTCCACTTGATCAGGGATTCACAACTTTTGTGGGTGCAGACTGCTTTCTGTGACCTGGCCCCGGGCACAAGTGTCTGCCCATTCTCCCCACAAAAGAGAGTGGCCAGCAGCCAGTGCTCATCCTTGCTGCTGAAACCAAACCTCTCTGCAGCAAGGGTAAGTGCAGATGGAATGGAGTAACAAGGCCAAGTGCAGAGAGAGTGGAGGGGAGCACTACAGAAGGGATGAGCAGCAATGTACAGTTTTGTGCCACTGATCTACCATGCCAGATTGGACTTTTGCAGGCCAGGTCCAGCCCGTGGGCCCTAGGTTGTCACTGCACTAGATATTGCTGCTCAAGGACAGTTGTTCACATATTTTATTGAATATAAAAACAAATTAGTTGAGATACTGAGGTTACATTATGTGAAATCCTTCACTGAAATCACATCCTTATAAATTAAGTACCACTAGATCTAGTTTTAAATAGTGTAAATACGTTTTGTGTCTGAGAATAATGGTTACTGTGTTTTCTTTGAGACCAAAAAGAATAAAAGTTATTGGTAAACCAATTATTTATAAAGAAAAACCCTTTGAGTTCTATTTTACAGAACAACTAAAGGAACTTTGGTTTTGGCCAGGGCAACACTTAAAAAGGAATTTCTTTAGGACCAGAAACATTAGGCTAAAATCTGCCCTCTAATGTGCAATTGCAGCTCCCACTGATTTCTATGGGCTGAATGTCCCAGCTATTTTACATAGCAGTGAAAAACCTTTAAGCCCCTACCGGCCATGTTAACTGACTCTATCCCGGCAGACTAATCCAGAGAGTGCTTGGTCCAGCTCAAGAGGGAAAGAAGAGAGGGATCCATACCTATTCTATGGACAAAATGTGCAGAGCTGCCAGAAGTGCCAAGACTACCTTATGTACATCTCAGACGTCTCTCTTCTGTTGCTGGTATAGCATTGTTATGTACCTAGGACTGCAGTAATGCTGGCCACAAAGGTTCTCATTTCTTTGTAAATGCAACATAAATAAATAAATAAAGCCACTAGGTGGTGAGAGGCATGGAAGCTGGTTTAGCTAGTTCAAAACCTGTCTCTTCTACAGACCTGTGGGCTAAGTACAGATATTCAAAAAGCCCCTGGAAGAAGTGCTCTATTGCACCTTACTTAAAGTACTATTAGTTAGAGTGTGACCAAACTGAACTGATGTCCACTGTTCAGTGGGGGAGGCCTGAAGCCTTCCTGCACTGGTTGCCGGAAACGCTCCTGCACACCTCCCAGGGGCCTGCCCGAGTGGCCCCTCTCCCCAGCCCTCCCAATCCCACCCCCACCTGCTGGTGATCGTCAGCACCAGCCGTGGGGTGGAGAGACCTTGCAGCCCTTCCCCCACAGTGGCACAAATGCAAAGACCAGTAAAGATGGTTCATTGGTGGGTGCTAGTCTGGGATGCTAGTTTCCATTCAATTCTCTACTTCCCCTACAGACTTGCTGTGTAACTCTAGGGCTTGTATTAAAAATACTTATCTTCCCATCTACTGTCTCCCCTTCAGTTGGAACCTAAATTTTCAGCATGAAAATTCTGCTTCCAGGCATGACTGGAATTCACACCTAACTTCAGCTGAGATTTACAAGTTAGGTGGCTCCTCTGATTTGCTTATAGGACATTCATCCATCTGGCATTCTGATCAGGTGCAATTCAAACCAGAGCAGCAACCTCCAATTTCCCTTCAAAGTACATGTGTACAACTGCAGATTGGTTAGAACATTCACTGAAGTTGTGAGACCTGCATACAATTGCATCATTTGCCTGAGAGGATTCAAACTCCACCTCACACTTCCTTGCTGAGTGCCATTATCACAAGGCTGTAGGGTATTCTGGTTGTGGCGTTCCTACCTCCTCTGCTGAAGGTGTTCCACTGCTGGTGGAATCTTTAAAGTTTCTTTGGGCCGGGGACAATGTGAGCAAGCATCAGCAGGACTCTCTAATCTTGGAGTTAGGACACTTCTTGCAGGGGAGACTGGTTTCCTGCCCCTGCTCCAATCACTGTTCCTGTATATCATCTTAAATTAGGTGCTGTATTGTTGTCTCAAGTCCTTTTATGGATACAGGGCAAGTATCTCTGTACCTTACTTCCCTGTCTATAAAGCTAAGCTAAGTGACAATGTTAAGTGATGTAGGGTTTAGGTGGTTCCCACCCCGCAATATAAACATGCCCCTTAGAAAAGGTACTGAAAATCATTCACTCAACTGAAAGCAAACTAAATTCACACAGAACAAAGAAAAGCTATCAGATTTCACTTTTGACTGCAACTTGATCTAACCTGGTGATTGACATGTAAAGTCTCCAAAATAGTTAATATTTCACTTGACCAAGAACATCTAAGCATTTTATAAGTAACTTTGTTTTACTATATTACTGTAGGTACCAGTTCTATCCTAAACAACTGCACTTTGAAGCTGTTATTTACATGATATTTTCAAGAAATCTAGGTAGTTCTCTGTGGGTGCATCTACGTGAGCAATTAATGTGACGCAATAAACTCCGAAGCCACTTGAGCTGATGGAAACTGTTCCTGGGTGCAGTGTCTACACATGTATCCAGGACAGCAACACTTTTGAGCCAGGGCAAAGCTGGGCAGCCCTGGGCTCCGGGTGGCATCACGGGGCACTGGAAGGGCTGGCTGTGGCATGAGAGTGCTGAAAGTGCAGAGCCATGTGGCTCAGCGGCAAGCAGCTCCTGCACTTAAGGACCCTCATGCCCCAGCCAGCCCCAGTAACTGTCCACACCTGCATGTCATCACACTTAATTACTCTACCATAAGATAGCACTGTCCCCAACAGTACTATCTTATGGTGGAATTAATTAATTTACTGTACTCTAATACTGGTGCACATGTAGATGGTGACACTTTACTGCAGAGCTAATTAGTTAATTCCACAGTAAAGCGCACTTGTAGATTCACCCTGTAGGTACTATTTACTCTCTAACCCAGCGAATGTAAGTAGATTGGTGAAAAGATACATTTTAAATAAGTGAGTTTTAAAAATATGTCTGTTGTTTTCACTGAACCAGCAACTTTTACCTGGGAATATCTAAGGAAACATTAGACAATCCTGAGTAGTCAGAAATCTGACGTGTCAATTTTAGTTGCGGGTTGTGGCTAAGAAATTAAATTATCATTTTTTAAACAGTTGAGAGTCTGGAATTTGAGAAGGTTTTTAGGGCCCAAGCATTTTAACTAAAAAATGACACGGAGAATATATTAAAAGTGTACAGTTACACCCCTATTTTTGCTTTACATTGCTACTATGTTTATGTATATAGGTAGAAACAATATTAGGATAGCAATACGAGGTATGACAGTTATCCTTACTTACAGCCAGGCAGCATTTGTGTAGAAATCCAGGGCGAAGAACTGCCATAACCAGCATTTGTACTTGCTGCCACTTTAAACCGATACCATCTGAATTTTTTTAGTTCACGTACTGTCTCCTCAATATGGTCTCCAACAACATTTCCATGTGAGTACTGAACCTTCTCATACTCCACACATCCATTGATTTCCCAATCTTCACAATGCATTGACTGTAGCTGGATAGTAATCTTGTAGTTTTGGAAGTAGCCAAGGATGCTATCTGGTGTTATCCATCTCAAGGTCACACTTGTTGATTGCACATTGGAAAAAGCAATATCTCTGGGAGCACTGGGAACTATAAATTAAAACAATTTTAATTTAACATAAGATACCTTAACTTGAATGACAAGCAGTTTTAATTAAAAGGCGAACTTGGGAATAAATATTAATATCTGTCTATCTGTCCCCCCCCCCCACACACACCCACCCCTCTACCCCACACATGGCAATAAGGTTTTGGCTTAAAGAAAACTATTTCTGTGTGTGGCCTGAAGTGGTAGCTCTGCAGACAGGAAATGTTGCTGTTGCTGCACTTGGGACCATACTTCAGATGGAGAAGGAACTTCTGCTGTTACAGACTCCTTTCATTTTGAAATCCCAAATCATCTCCCACTGTCTTGGTAACATATGTGAACTTTAGGCAATGTGAAAAGACATTTTGATTTAACTTTCAGTGTATAAGTCAGGGATGTAATGCATGCAGCACACAAGGCAATCTTTATGGTTTAATTCTTTATTTAACCAATGTATTAAATGAAAAAGAACTTGAAAAGCAATACATGAAATCCTGTGTCCTTCCTGCAGTGAAAAATCTGTGCGCGCGCCTGTGTGGGCAGTCCAGTTTGCTCCTTGAGAACATTCTGAGAACTTCTGTTCAGTCATAGTGTTAGCCCTCCATTGGAAAGTGTACCTTGCAGGTGGTCCTCAATAAAGTTTGACTTTATTTAACTCAAACTCCTGATATAAACTGGAGTGGAATGCACCTATTAGGTTCATGTATCCTAAAACCACAACCTTACTATTGCCTACTGGCTGATATATGTATCCCCATGAACACCTACTGTGAACTCCAACAAAAGTGCTTAAGCATCTCTATTTAAAGGATGGAGCACAAAGATGCATAACTCATTTTTCTGAATTCCATTTACAGACCCAATAAAACAAATTTTAGATAAGACAATGCATAGCATCACTGTGACTAGGGTTTTTTAAATTCAGGCCTATATAGGAGCCTGCACAGGAAATTATGTCTCGTCCTATTTCTAGCGCGCAAAAGAAAGTGAGAGACAGCAGAAGACACTGAAAATCAATTTTCTACAGCAATGCCTTGATAGTTTTAAAAATGGAATTGGACCTTTAAATGTCAGCTAGTTAAAAAGTCTAATTTAATTTATCTCATCAAATACATTTGATCTGATTGGATAAATCAAATTAAAAAGTCATTTTTTGTTACACTGAGTGAAAACATACTTTTTTTATTTGAACAAATGAGAAAATAAAATCAAGCATTTTCTAGGCAATTACAAAGTGATCAGCAGCGACACTCAGTGGTGCATTATCTTCTGTTGAACTCTATGTTCAACTAGATAATTTCAAGACAACTAAACTATTGGGTTACAGATACAAAGAGGATTACAATTACTTTAGCATGGAGAATCAGATTTCCATTCTTCAAGAATGACTAAAATTCCCCCAACTTTTTTCTTTTCACAGATGGTACTAATTTGAACAAACCACTCCATGCTTCCTAGAGTAATCATGCAGCTTGCTTAAATTTTATAAATATGACTCAACTATGATGAAGTAACCAATATTCATTCTAAAAGCAATTAAGCTAACAAACTGCATGTTAATGAATTATCCTTGTATCAGAAGTATCCCTATCTATATTCATGACAAGTTTCACTTTATTAAACTTCTAAATAAAATGTTAGTAATTTTCACTAGCCACTAGAATGACATTATTTTAAATTATATTTAATTCACTATAATCCAGTTAGATTTAGGAGTAGCTAAAATCGAAAGCTCTCTATAGTTTTCAGTTTAGTTTCTGAAACAATAACCATGAGGCAGACCAACAGGATGGAGTATTTCCAAACTCATCCACCATCACTTACAAGGAGACTAAACTTTAAAGGCAAGCACTCAGTCCCACAAACTCCCTGATCACCTGACTGAGATACTAATCACACCTTCCAACACCAGTCAGCTAATTCAGGGTAAACTTTTATTTAAGAAATGAAAAGGAAACAAATTCATATTGCAAAAAGCACCTGACTACACACCAAATATCCAGAAGAGACAAGAGAGGAAGGAAAGACTGACAGACACAGATACAAGGTGAGTTTTGTACCAAAAACATTCTATTCATAAGGAAGAAGATGTCACAAGGGCAGCAAAGGACACACACAAGCACATCTACCAACAAAACAAAGAGAAGAGGTGGCTTTCTCTAGAGGTTGCCATGAAAAGCAATGACTAAAGACAGAAGAAAGTAATGTGATATATCTTAGTTCCTAACTAATTTAAAGTGAAAAAAGTCTGCTGGAACAGCTGCTTTTAGCTGGATTTTGGATTAAAAAGAGTAGCAGCAGTCATGAACAATATTAGGAGCATAAACACAAGTTAATTAAGTAAAGGGCATTAGAAAAAACATGTACAACAACACAGACAAAAAGCAATTTAAAGAAAAATAAATATGTACATATTTATTTGATTTTTATGCTAGTCTCTCCAATAGAGCTAAGAGCAGCTTCCAATAAAAACAGATAAAATAATAAAACAATACCCCCAAAGAATATCCTGAACTTAACCCTA
>NW_005842830.1:228504-231454 GCF_000455745.1 Alligator sinensis | reverse complement strand
CTGCTGAAATAAAAAGGTATTTCACTGCCTCTGAAAACAAATAGGCTGGGGTTCTGGCAGGCCTCAGGGGGGAGGGAGCTCTAGAGCTGAGGAACAACAGCCAAAAATGACCTTCCACATGTTTTAGCTAAGCAAACTTGACACACAGATGGTACCTGCAGGAGGTTGCTCTCAGCTGACCTTAAGGACTATGGATGGAGCATCAGGAAAGAGGCAGCTCCTTTGGTACATAAAGTCCGGCCATTTAGGGCTTTATGGCCAAGTAAAAATGTTATCCTTTTCTTGGTATAAGTGATTGGAAACTGGTCTATATCTATAACAGAACAGAAGTTTGGCACACGTAGACTGGTTTAAATATGGCAGAACCCAGTCTAAGATTGCCCCCCACAAAGGGCTGTGTGTGCTGTTTGCTACCAATCTAAACTATGCCACTTACAGAAAATCATGTAACTTAGATCAATTCCACCTTGGTCTTTTTGAATGTTTGTACCTACCCTACAGGTCAAGACCAGCACCATGAATTGAACCCAGGAAGCTACTGAGAGCCACTGCAGACTCCAGAGCACTCGAGTAATGTGCTTTGGTCAATCTGCCTGCTTGTTCCTGTCAAAAGGCAGGCTGCTGCATTCTAAACTAGCTGCAAATTCCAGAGAGTCCTCAAGGTAGGTGCACATAGAGCACATTGCAGTAGTCTAGCCTCAGTGTTACAAAAACATGGATGATGGTGGTCAGATCTGAATCTAAAATAAAAGTTTGCAGACAGATGGAAGGTGATTCCAGCTACCACCACATCCAAAGAAAAAGGAATCCAGGAGCACCCCAATATTGAGGACCTGAGTGACAACAGGAAACTGAACCCCATCAATAACAGATGTCTGTCTCCCTACCCCACAAGCCATGAAGTCTTCTACCACCATCACCTCTGTCTTGCCCAGATTCAGATTCAGATTCAGGAGAGACAGAACTGGGCATTGTCAGCATACTGATGGCATCTCACTCCAGATCCCCACCCAGTCTTGACCAGTTGAACACAAGAAGTGACAAGATGTAATCCCAGGGAGCCCCATGCGAAAGGTCCTGAAGGGAGGATGAACATTCAACCATGAACATTCAACCATCACCACCCTAGGAGAGTGCAGAACCAGTTAAGAAAATTCCTATGAAAGCCTACATGATCAAACACATGTGTTATCAACACCTAAAGGTTAACTGTATCAAACACTGCTGAAAGATCTAATCGGAGCAACAGTGAAATGTCCCCTGTTTATTGGGTCGACCTGGTGCCCAGGAAGCCCGCCAAGATCAACAACAGGTTGACGTGGTGTCCAGAAAAGCCCCATCGCTGGGTGCGGGTGGACCTGGTGCCTGAGAGGCCTGCCATTCAAAAGCATGGCTTGACGTGGTGCCTGAGAGGCCTCCCATTCAAACGCATGGGTTGACCTGGTACCCAGGCGGCCTGCTATTCAAATGCATGGGTTGACGTGGAGCCCAAAAAGGTCCCGTTGCCAGGCCAGGGTTGACCTGGTGCCAGGGAGGCCTGCCATTCAAATACATGGGTCGAGGTAGTGTCTAGTAAAGCCCCATTTCTGGGCCCGGGTTGACCTGGTGCCAGAGAGGCCTGCCATTCAAATGCCTGGGTTGACTTGGTGCCTGGGAGGCCTGCCATTCAAATACATGGGTTGACATAGTATCTGGAAAAGCCTCATTGCCAGGCCTGGGTTGACTTGGTGCCAAAGAGGCTGGCCACTCAAATGCCTGGGTTGACATGGTGTCCGGAAAAGCCCCACTGCCAGGCCTGGGTTGACCTGGTGCCCAAGGGGCCTGCCATTCAAAATGCCTGGGTTGACATGGTGTCCAGAAAGGCTCCACCTCCAGGCCTGGGTTGACCTGGTGCCAGAGAGGCCTGCCATTCAGATGCCTGGGTTGACCTGGTGCCAGGAAAGCTTGCCATTCAAATGCCCAGGTTGATGTGGTGTCCAGAAAGGCCCCGTTCCCAGGCCTGGGTTGACCTGGTGCCAGAGAGGCCTGCCATTCAAATGCCTGGGTTGACCTGATGCCAGGGAGGCCTGCCCTTCAGATGCCTGGGTTGACTTAGTGCCAGGGAGGCCTGCCATTGAAATGCATGGGTTGATGTGGTGTCCGGAAAAGCCCCATTGCCAGGCCTGGGTTGACCTGGTGCCAGAGAAGCCTGCCATCCAAATGCCCAGGTTGATGTGGCGTCCAGAAAGGCCCCGTTCCCAGGCCTGGGTTGACCTGGTGACCGAGTGGCCTCCTGTTCAAATGCCTGGGTTGACCTGATGCCAGGGAGGCCTGCCCTTCAGATGCCTGGGTCGACCTGGTGCCCAGGAAGCCCGCCATTCAAATGCACAGGTTGACGTGGTGTCCAGAAAAGCCCCATTGCCAGGCCTGGGTTGACCTATTGCCTGGGAGGCCTGCCATTCAAATGCATGGGTTGACTTCATGCCCAATGGGCCTACCATTTAAATGCACGGATTGATGTGATGTCCAAAAAGCCCCCATTGCCAGGCCCAGGTTGACCTGGTGCCTGGGCAGCTTGCCATTTAAATCCAAGGGTTGACGTGGTGTCTGGAAAAGCCCCATCGCTGGGTGTGGGTTGACCTGGTGCCCAAGAGGCCTGCCAGTCAACTGCATGGGTTGACCTGGTGTCCAAAAAGCCTCCCATAGGAATGAATGGGTTGACCTGGTGCCCAGTCAGTGCCTGGAAGTCCGTAAGGGGTCATGCAAAATGTGTTCCTGGACCCTTTGAACCAGGAGGCTGTATCCATTTGGTGGCTTTGCCTGGTGCTTGCCCCAGAGCCCGGCATGGGCACGACATTTAGGAAGGTACCTGCAGGTATATAAGGGCAGGGAATGCATTTTGCATGACACCTAATGGTCAACTGTATCAAACACTGCTGAAAGATCTAATAGGAGCAACAGTGACATTTCT
>NW_005842830.1:224569-228473 GCF_000455745.1 Alligator sinensis | reverse complement strand
GGGAAAGATCACCAACCAAGGCTACAAATGCAGTCTTTATCCACTATACAGAATGAAAGTCAGACCCACAGGGGTCCAGAAACCCGACAGCATGCAGATGCGCCTGAAGTTATTGGGCAACCACTCATTCAGTGATTTTTCCCAAAACAGAAAGGCTGGAGACAGGGAAGTAGCTCCTGGGGAGTCAACATCAAGACATGTTTTTCTGAAGAGGAGCTAGACAATTGTGTACTTGATGTCCAGTACCACACCCTCCTGAAGGAAGGAACTGTCTACCCCTGCCAGCAGCAGACCTAGACTTCTGGCTGGCTTTTACAAGCTACGATGGATATAGATCCAGTCTGCAACTGGTTGCCCTCATCCCTGTAAGCACATTCTCTGCCTTGGTGGATGACAACACTTGAAACTGGTCCATATAAACCAAACAAGACTGAGCTTCCCTCAGGCCCAAAATTAGACTTATCAGCTGAACTGGTGCTTCCAATATGGACAACCCTGATTAACCAGGCCTTCACCACCCAAAATAGTTTGCTGGATGGCACTTTTGCCAATGCAATTGCAAAGGAGAAAAAAAAAAGAACAACCTCCTTGGGGTGCCACTGCCATAGCATAGTCCTTTAAAAAGATCTATGCCATTGTCAATCAGCTTTGGCACAGGTCAGGAACCACCTGCACTCTAACCACATACAACCTTTCACTTAAGCTCCTCTCCGCTTCACAGATTTCCCCCTATACCAGGGGGATCTTAATTAGTCCACCGCACATGAGTGACTGGTGCCACCTGAATCTGGGGGGGCACTTGCAGAAGCTGCCAACAGCAGCGGCAGCCCTATCAGGGGGGCACCAGCCCTGCTGACAGCATCAGCGTTGGCCATCAGGAAGGGCACCTGCCCTGTCAGGGGGGCACGTGCATCCCCATGCACCCCCTACCAGTCGCCTATGACCACACAACTGGGGACATTTGGGGCAGGGATTTATGCCTTTAGAATACAGAGGCATCTTAGCAACACTGGATCTCCTGTTTCCAGGCAGGTATAAAACATCGAGTCCAATGAGTGATTTGCCCTGCGCATCAGTCCAGTTATTCTCTGGGATAGCCCCATGGTAACCACAATTCAGATGAAATTTTGTTCCAGCCCTAAGGAGCCAGCCTCAGTATGAATGTTCAAGTCACCCAAGATAATAAGTCCAAGTGTCCTCAACACCAGTTCCGAGACTAGTTTAGCTAGCTCAGTCAGGGAATCTGTCATGCAGCAAAGTGATCAATACATTAGCAGAATCCCCAGTCTATCCCCAGTCCCAAACACAAGGTAGATAATTCTTAAGGGTCAGATTGTCCTAATCCTGCAAGTACAAAAAAGAACTTTACTGCACAAGCAGTTTTATTGACTTCAGTAGGATGATGTGTGGTAAGAGGTAATATACAGTATGGAATGAGAGCTTTATAATCTGTCCCTAAATGACCTAAATGTCTTTTTTTTTTTTGGATTGGTTGATTTTCCTGACATAAAACATGGCAAATTTTAGATTTTACCAATTGACTATATATTGCAGACCAGATTTTCAAGAGAGCCTGGCCTTCACAGCAGGGGCTAGATATTGAAAAATCCTCAGCTTGTGAACTGTGTATCTTTGAAAAAATCCATCCTCAACAGTGGGTCTGGAGCACTTGCAAAATCTCACCCTACAACTCTAATTTTTTTTTCTACTGAAGTTAACTAGAACACACCAAGAAGAGCAGGATTAGGCCATTTATTTAATATGCTCAAAAGTTTAGTTTGAGACCTCTAAGTATTACATATAGGGGGAAATGGATTGCTGGAACTGTAAAAGACTCTTTGAATTTAGGCAGAAGCCAGGCAGAGATGCACCTTATAGACTAACTAAATATGCCTGCATGAGCCCAAAATCGCTTCATTAGATGCTGTTTTTACTTTGGATTTAGTTCTGCAAAAATGCTGAATTCCCCTCAACATTCAATTATTTCAAGAGGTCCTGAGATTACTTAGTGAATTGAAAAGTTGGACCATTTATTATAAAAAGTGTGTCCTGAACATGCATCTTCAACCTAAAATATCTTCAATTTGCAAACAAAATGTTTCTAATGTAAATTCTGTATATGTTATCACTATTTTCCATCCAGTTAAACCAAAGTTCATCTAAGCCTTTTTTAAAGTAAAATTTCTTAGCCTGATCTGTACTGTAGAATTCCCTATAGGTTTTTACTGATTTATTTTTAAAGAAAAATGACATTTAAATTGACCTTACAAAATGAATGGAAAATTAGTTCTGGCATCAAAAATTGCATCAAATTTGCTATGCTGGGTACATTTGGCCCTTAACTTTGCCTTGTGGTTGTACATACCCAACAATATATGAATCAGCGACTTGGACGAGGGGTGGAAAACACGTTGTCCAAGTTTGCCAGTGACACCTCTCCCCACACCTCTTCTCCCTTTCTCAAAGGGAGAGAGAGGTTGCAATTAGATTTAGACAGACTACAGAAGTGGGCAGATGGTAATAGGATGGGCTTCAATGTAGATAAATGCAGGGTGCTGCACCTGGGGAGAAGAAATCCACAGCACACATACAAGCTGGGGAGCTCCCCCCTTGAGAGCACAGAGGCGGAAAGGGATCTTGGAGTCATTATTGACTCCAAGATGAACATGAGCAGCCAATGCCAGACCGCAGCCAGCAAAGCCAACCACACCTTGTCGTGCATCCAAAGATGCATTTCAAGCCAGTTCAGAGAGGTGATACTCCCCCTCTACGCGACATTGGTCTGGCCTCAATTGGAGTACTGCATCCAGTTCTGGGTACCGCACTTTAAGAAGGATGTGGCCTGCCTTGAGAGTGTCCAGAGCAGGGCCACCCGCTTGGTTGGAGGGCAATAGGGCAGGCCCTATGAAGAGAGGCTGAGGGACCTGAACTTGTTCAGCCTCAGCAAACGGAGGCTGAGGGGGGACTTGGTGGCTGCCTAGAAATTCGTTAGGGGAGATTAGCAGCAAATAGGAAGGGTCCTATTCCCCCCAGCAGCACCTGGGGTGACGAGGAACAATGGCCAGAAGCTGCTGGAGAATAGGTTCAGGTTAGAAATTAGGAAGTACTATTTCACTGTTAGGGTGGCTAGGATCCAGAACCAACTTCCTAGAGAAGTGGTTCTCACTCCTACCTTGGGTAAATTCAAAAAGAGGTTGGATGAACACCTGTCTGGGGTCGTGTGATCCCAGCGTGTGCTCCAACCAGTGGCGGGGGGTAGACTAGATGATCTATTTAGGTCCCTTCTAGCCCCAAACTACTATGAAACTATAAAAGAAAAAATATTAAGTAGATTGAAATACAAGAACCAAATGAACATCTGAGAGAGAAGGGATGATTGAGATCCTTATGTCCCAATTTTATTCTATAATATTTATGGAAAATTTGGTGTCACTGAGGAAATTAACAGTTTGATAGCACCGGATGATTATGAGGTAAATCCTTCTCTTTTTTTTAAATATCTGCAAGGGGAACAGAAGCTCTTTCATTTCATACATTCAGAATCTGTACTATGTTGACTGATCTTGCCAATGCAGAGCACTTCTGCAGTAACTGCAGCATCAAGACCCATAGAACTGCTGGCATTCATGAAAATAAACTTCCAGCCTATCACCATTGACTTTCTGTCTTGTCCTGACAGGTTGCTGTAAAAACCCTTTGGAGATCAGCTGTCATGCAAGGAAGAGGAAAGGGAGAAAAAAAAAGGACCTATGGATGGGATAGACTCTGCTTCCTTGGTGTGAGGAGGGTTCTAGATTGCTAGAGATATTGTGCTGTTTTCCCTTTCCCTCACTGTCTGAATTTAGGGAGAAGATTAATAACCCAAAAAGGAATGCCAGCACTGGCTGAGAGTTTTACAAGAGTT
>NW_005842830.1:210435-224434 GCF_000455745.1 Alligator sinensis | reverse complement strand
AAGAGCCTTTTCCATCAGCCATTCCCTCTCTATTTTTAGGGAAGGTAAGTTAATATGTGCATATATGGTTAGCAACAGTGAGAAAAAGACTAAGGAAAACACTCAGCTAAAACTTTGTCCTAGGATATATTCCATCTTTATCATTTTTAATCCAGACAAGTTATGCATGAATTTATATTTAGGGAAGAAAATAGAAAAGGCAATTGGGGCAAAAACCATCATTTACTACAAGGGTGGCCAGCCACAAGTGGTACCAGCAGCCTCTGTGTTGCACATGGCAGATCAGGGAAGGGACAGGTAGCAAAGCAGCAGATAGGGCAGGGAGTAGAAAGCAGAGCATCCGATCAGGCAGGGAGTACACAGCAGGAAGCACAAAGCAGAGCAGCAATTTGATCACAGAGCACACTACAGGGAGCAGAAAGCAGAGCAGCAGATCAAGTAAAAGAAAGGGATCAGAATGGGGAGGTGTGGGGCTAATTTGTGGCACACCTGCCAAAAAGGTTGGCCTTCACTGATTTACTACATGAATAAACAGTACCTAGCACAATGGGGGCCCAACCTGTTGAAGACCGCTAGTTGCCACAATACAAATACTTTCTTCTATTATTATTTAATATGGCAAACTACATCTTATGCCATAATGCTAAAATCATTGTCTTTAATATTTTTGACTGAGTGCATGTGTGTAGAAGTGTCAGAGAAGAGAGTGAAAGTGGGCTGGAACAAAGACAAAATTTACATTTTGATTTGTTCAAATTTCAGAACCTCCAAATGGTGCATTAAGTATCTTCATTTTTGTTTCCCACATTAGCAATTATTGAGTTTGTTTATACTCTTGTGCCTAGTGAACTTGGTCAGATTTAAAATTGAGAGAGCTCTTTAGAGAACATGTTAGCACCAGTTTAAAGTAGTTCCCCCTCCACACCTCTATAAACTCACTCAACCTTAATAAATCCTTTCTTGGATATAATCCAAAAATAGCTATTCAGTCATGAAATCTTAAATCATTCATGCATGTGTATTTGCTATATTATCTTTCATATCCTATATAAAATATCTAAACACAAAGTAATATAACCACCACAAAGTTCATAGGTTTTTTCTTTGTGGGTCATGTACTCTATCCTAGTATAAGTAGTTTACCGTGACAGTGGAGCTGGATTAGACAGCAAACACTACTAATCTCCTCATAAATTTAATCTTCATGATTCGTGTTTGGTTGTATCCAGATATGAACAAGTTTACATTAAAAAAAAAAATCAAACAATCTTTGCAAAGCATGTAAAGGTCAGATACTATGCAATTAGACACTGAGCCAAATTTGATTTCACTTTCTGTCAAAAATAAATGCATTGTCAGTGACTCAGTGCTGGCTATGTATTCTGTGACTAATCTTAGACCACCATAAATAAGAAGCTGACAACAGCTATAAAACTGTTTCCATTCCCAACCATGAATCTCCAATTCCTAGTAGCTAGAAAACAATTCATCCAAACACATAGTTGAGGAAATGTTGACCTGATAACAACTAGCTTGTTGTAAACAACTAAAAGTATCTACATTTAAACCAAGTTTCAACATTTAAACAATAGCAAGAGTTGGAGCTGCAACAGTTTTGGAGGAAGAATTCCAATTTTGTAACTGAGGAGTTTAGTCTTGCATTGATAAAAAATATATAAGGCACATGATATTTCAAATTAAGAAAAGTGTTTTAATATTTTATTAATAATATCAATAATGAGGTCAATTTAATTTAATATATAATCCATTATATGAATTGCATATTGTTTGTACAAATAAGGGGTGCCAAATTCACGTGGGCTCCTGGGCTGGATCTGGATGTTGGAGGTTCTCCTGGACAGGATCCGAATATGGCAATGGCGTGGGAACACCAGGATTAACACAGCCATTGCTTGCATCCTGCTCCCACCAACACACAACTACATCAGGGCTTCTAGGCTGTGAATTTAGCAGCAGACCCTGCTCCTACCTGCCCCACCTTTTAATTCCCAGGCCTCTGGGATCTCCATGGGCTGGATGAAAGAGCTTTGTGGACCAGATCCAGCCTGCAGACCTTATCTTTGACACCCTTGGCATATATTAATAAAAATATTTCATTAATATTATTAATAAAATCAAAATTAATTTTAAAAAACCACATCTCCAAGTAAAAATATTTGTAATGTAGGGTCCCTCTAGACTGTCTTCCCCAGCCCAGGGTGCATTCATAGCATCTCCAAAACCTCTCCAGACCCTTTCTTTAGGGTACCATTGATTGGCTGCAACCTAATAATCTTCAGCTGATCCCAACATAAAACAGTTCAATACAAGTCCAACAGCCAACCTTCCCTGACCCAGAAGCTTCCTTGCCAGAGCTCCCTGTTCCTAGGTCTTCCACAGTCCTTTAACAGGCTATCTGTTTGGAAGCCCTCCTGGTCCAGAGCTTCCCACAGAGGCCAACCTACACTTCCTGTTACTTTGTCCCAAACAAGTTCTCTCAGCCTTTATAACAGTCAAGTGCTCCTCAGTTTAGTCTGACAACTTGTAAGCTACTAGCCATAGATCTATTCCAAACATGATTCTGTCTCAGAATTGAGTGAGCCATTATCCTGGCCTCTGGCTTTTTGAAGAGCCTTGTATTCAACAATGTTCTGAAGCGTACACTTACCAGTCTACCAACCCCTTTTCAAACCAGCATTTAAGTTCACATGTCACTTTGATCTTAAGTGGTATTAAATGTAAAGGGACTAAAGCATATGCTTAAAGTTTAGCCAGTTTGCTGTTTAGATAGGGTTAGGTACAGTCATCTCTAATGACTTCACTGAGATGGGAGTCTAGTGGGAACATTTCTATTGACCCGAGTATGACTTAGACTGAACCTGAAAAGGACATCTGTAAATATGTAAATCTATACTTTGATACTTTCTAATATTTTCCAAATTTATAACTATGATCTAATTGTAATAATCTAATTTATTGTAAAACTGGCCATTTGACCAACATAGCTCTTTATTCCATTTCAAACTAATTTCAGTAGCTATCCCAATATATGCGAATATAGTCATTCATAGGTACTTGCTGAATAGTTTGGACAAAATTTTCAATTTATGGCCTGTACAGGGTTTGCTAAATTCAAATATTCACTATTCATCATTTAGAACATGTCTTCTAAGTCATTTGGAAGTGTCATCTCCCTTGAAATATTTGCATATGTAGTTGTAGGAAATGACTGATAACAAATAACAAAGGAGCAAATATTCTTGTTTAGATATAAATACGCTTGTTCTCATAGGAATGTGTATACTATTACAATGGACAGACATGTCCCCAAACATTCATGAGAACAAAATAAAATGCTCTTAAGCAGGGGAACACAAAGACTTCTAAAGCCTAGTCAAACAGAACAGCCAATCAGAATATGAATTAAATTTCATGAGGACACTTCTAGCAATAGTCTTCCAGCTGTGCTATCCCATTATCTGCTCTTTCCTCATTCAAGGCTTATTAAAGATATCCCATATCACAGTCTCCCAGAAAAATTTTAATTCAAAGAATAAAGTCATCCAACATTTTAAGTTCCTCAAAAAGAAAAATAGGTAGAGTTAGTTCCCAGGTCTATACAAATGAAAGAGGACAGAATAGAGATAAACGTATTTCTGGCAAATTCTCTCTCTTTCTCTTCCTGAGCCCCTTCCCAGTGTTTGTCTTGGATTAAAATCTTTCCAAAATTTTAAAAACTATTAATTACTAGAAGGTTTCTGGCAAAAAGTAGAAAAAATCCACTTCTTTCATATTTAGGCAAAAACTACCAGGGTACTTGCATTCCCAAAACATTTGACAAGTTCTGCTGACTTAAAACTTATTAAAAATGTTACTTCATATAATGCTTTTGAATATTTCCAAGGAAGTAATGTAAACAATACATGTATATTGCTGTCTGCAGCTTACAGAGTGCTTCTTTGAAAAAAAAGTAGTTTGTAGATTTATACTGATTGAGAATTAAGTGATGAGCCTCTACAAGGGGGAAGGGCTGACCTAGACCAAAGGTTTAACACCACATCTCCTACCTCCAGGAGAGTAGGCGATTCTGAATAGGTGGGGCAGAAATTTTCCCTCTCCCCTCCTACCGAGGTCAGTGTATAACCTAATGGTTATTGCACTCTCTTGGAGGTGGGAAATACAGATTTGAATCTCCATCATGCTGAAATTCAAGAAAATTAAATGAAGACTTCCTACTTCCTAATGTATAGGCTATAGTATAGATACAGAAGATGGACAACAACATCACAACAACTGGCTGTGTTGTTAAAATAAAGTAACTGTGATTGTGTGGGGTCTGATCCTGCTGATGTTAGCAAGCCCTATAGGGACTTAGATGTAGATTCAAGATAGACATCAGGAGGCACTACTTCACAGTCAGGGCGGCCAGGATCCAGAACCAACTTCCAAGGGAAGTTGCTCACTCCTACCCTGGGGGTCTTCAGAAGGAGGCTAAATAATTACCTAGCTGGGATTGTTTGACCCCAGCATTAATTCCTGCCCATGGCAGGGGGTCAGACTTGATAATCTGCTCAGGTCCCTTTTGACCCTACTAACTATGAAACTAACTATGAAACTATGCCACGTTGCTTAGTTTCTAGATCCAAACTGGCAGCCGACAGACTTGACGTTTTGCTGCTGGCACTCAGGCAGTTCTAGGCAAGTACAGAACTGAAAGCACAGGTGACTTTGGATCTTTCAGATTGAACAGGAAGGCATCTAATGAGCTACTGATCCTTCCACAGTTAGGCAGCCATTCAACAGGCAATTTTTGAGGTACCTGGTTCCTGTTCAGGTGCCTAGTATCTTTTTGGATCTGGCATGCTTTTCCTACTAAAAAAATCCTACTCATTTGTCAGTTATAAAGAACATTTGGGGATGTTAAATGATTTTATTTATAACTTCTATTGTTGAAATTCCAATAAGTCACAGTATGGAATAATTAACATTAAAATACAAGACATTATTTGCTGAAATACCTCCCTTTCAGATAGAACTGTCAGAATGAGAGTATTAAATGAGGTGAAACTATACCTGATCTAACTATGAGCTAATCAATACTGGGATTGGATTGTAGGATAACATATGAAAACAAGACCTAGCATGGCAAACGCTTACTTTTTTATCTTTAAGTCCTACTGGGCAATTAAATTTTACTCCCCACCCCTTGGACTCAGAGCTAAGGGCACTTTAAGATGGGGATGGATGAATGGGCCCTGTTTTTCACCATATTAAACTGTGAATTAAACTCTGATTATGTTTTGTTAAGGGAAGACTCAGCTGCTGCAGTAAATGCAAGGAAGGCATCAAAGGTCTGAATAATTTAATTCCATTTAAATTAAACAACATGTGAACTGAATAAAAATGGTTACCTCTTTCTGGAAATGTGCTGGCATTACAGATCTGCTCTTCTCCTTCACCAGCCAATGTTGCAGCTCTTATTTTAAATTGGTAAGAAACATTTGACATCAGATGTCTGAAAGTGTGCACCGTGTCATAAAAAGAAAAGTTTGTAGAATTTCCTTCAGAACTTATGATGTAATGAGTAATGATGCCATTTGACTTGGAAGGTGGGTCCCACTGCACTAGAACTGACTGCCAACTAGTTGCAGTACACTGAACATTCTGGACAATATCTGGAACTTAAAAAGTTACACAGGCACCAAAAGGTTAACATTGCCACACACTTAACAGGGTAATCACATTACAATATAATTAGAGAAGGCGGCGCAATGCTTATAATAGGGATTGGGCATTCTGATGACAGACAAATTGATACTGTAATAAAAACACACTATATCTTATATGAAAAATGTCTTTGATGGTACTTACTAGAGGCTTTCTTCCCAGCAACTATGAACATGACTGAAACAAGGCTTGAAATGGAAACAGTGATAGCACATTAGGCTCCCTAAAACCAGCCATGTGCACTTTACTCTCTTGTCCTCCCTTACACTCCCTTAGCCTGATTTCTCTTCAATGCTGTACTACACCTGCAATCGGTATAGTAAGACTATCTCCTCCTCTGGAGTTACAAAAAGTTTCTATATCGCCCCCAACTCTTTCCATTCTCCACCGCATGAGTTCTTTTTAAGGCTCAGGTATAGCTTATGAAATGTAATAGGTAAAAACAATATCACATTGAAAATGAAAAACAGCAGGAACAACTGGTTAAATTCCCCCAGGGAAGTTAGATTGCTGGATTTCCAAAGTAAGAGAGAAGAAAAAATAGTGAAAGTTTCTTTTCTCTCTCCCCTGA
Source organism: Alligator sinensis (assembly GCF_000455745.1). Lineage (NCBI taxonomy): Eukaryota > Metazoa > Chordata > Crocodylia > Alligatoridae > Alligator > Alligator sinensis. Next base: position 218,136 of record NW_005842830.1, on the reverse strand, counting down.
CATCATGTCCAACAATAAGGAAAAGACTAGCTCTGATGTACAGGAAAAGGAGAAAAAGCTACTAAGGCTCTCCCTGTGCCATCAGAGTTCTAGAGACAAGGTAACATTTGCAGGTGGGGGGATTTTTTTTTTTTAGCGGATGATTAATTAAGTAAGTTCAGTTATAGTTGTCTTCCCAGTTAATCAGGAAGAGCAAAATGGGACAAAGTAGGAAGTTTAATTAATGACTGTCTTCCCCCCACCCCAAAGCAAGTGATCAGAATAGTTTAAAAGATTGGATTGATTACAAGATTTTTTTTTAAAGCAGCACCTAATTTATTTGCCAGCTCTACAGCCAGCTGCTGGGGGTACTGCTTGAAATGGTGGTTTCTTAATGCTCCAAAATATCATTTTGTACATCATTTTGGTCTTCAAGTATTATATTTATATTACTTATGGTGTTACCAAAAGATTTATAATAGCCATGTAAGCCTCTCTTTTCAGTAGAGAATGCCTTCTATTTCCAGATTTCCACTGCCAGCTTTCAAACTGGTGAGATAATTATTATATGCCAGGGAGGGTATAATGGGGTGGACCACTCCAGACATGTTCCATTTCTATATTTTGCCTCTAGAGTATCTACTGCTTGCCCCTGATGGAAACAGGATGCTAGGCTGGACAGGTCAGTGGTCTGACCCAGTCTAACTCCAGGCATATTGGGTACAATAAGAATGTCAACAGAGAAATGAAAATGAGATAGCTTTATGGTGCATTCAATTTGGAGAGTAAAAGGAAGAACACTGTTCAGTTATAAAAGGAAATCTGCACAGAAAAAATTGAAGTTAATAAAAAAGAAATGTGTTCTAACCTGATTCCTTTGTTGTGAATTTGATGATGTTACTGAACTGATTGCCATTTCCAACTTTTGTAAAGGCTGAAATACTGATAAAATAAGTGCTGAATGGCTCCAATCCAACAAGGTTTGCCTCATTTTGTGAACCTGAAACATTCTTTCAGGAGAAGAAAACATTTGTTACTAGAAAAGTAGTACAAACCCTGTACCTACTGACATCAATGAGAATATTAGTACTGCACTCTTTCTTCTCCAATAGTCTGTTATCACCTAAAAGAGCTAAGGCAAAGCAAAGTCAAGTTCTTTATCCTGATACGCATTATGTGTATGAACACATACAATATTTTGATACATGAATGCACATTTCATTTACTTGTTCAAGAATTCATTTCTTTTCATTTTTTTCAGAAATACCAAGATAAATATCAGAAGAAAGGAGAGACCAAGAGCTTCTCTAAAATGCAGCAGTCAAGAAGCAGTAATTGTATTTGTCTGCTGCTTTCCTTGTTTCTGAGGGACTGCTTAGTGTACACTCAAATTTTTTAGTAAAACAACCCACCTAGCAGATCATTTACTGCTAGAAAACACAGCTTCTTCCCTCCTTACACTTCCTTCCATTTGTGAGGAAGATCTGTCAAAGCAAGCCATTAAATTGAATAATACATATGCACAGTGAGACAGACACATATCTTCTGATAACTGTATCTTGCCATGTCTAAACTATACAAAAAAATGAAATCTCAAAAAGGTTAATCAAATGCACCTTTTTTGTTCCAAAATATAATGCATGTTTGTACCCATCAGCAGTATCATGGTAAAGGATCTGACCTTGAGAGCTGATGGCACAGCCACTCCACAATACTACCCCCAATCTCTCTCCATTCTGTGCTACCTGCATCACAACTACATCTCAGAGAATGGGCAGGACACCCATTTGGTGGTAGTTTCTAGCACTGACTTGGTGCCAGTCTAAAGAGTCATTTTTGGCTAACTTTTGGCCTTCCTCTTCTCATCCCCTTCTCTCCTCTTCAAGAAGTAGAGAAGAGAGAGGTAGTTAGCAATGTTAGTCTGAAGTCAAGAAGAAAGCAGGGCAAGGCAGCACCTTGGAAACTAACTCATTCAGAAAGGCATAATCCTTTAGGTGACAGCCTACTTCTATCCTGAAGCTCCTGATGAGATAGAAGTAGGCTGTCATCTTTGAAAGCGTATGCATTTCTGAACAAGTTAGTCTCTAAGGTGCCACCCTGCCCTGCCTTCTAGGAGAATCAGAGTAAAAGAGATGAGTGTAATAGATTTTCTGTTATCTGAGACAAAAGAATATTTTAGAGGGATAGGGCAGGACACGTAAAAATACAGGCTCTCTCAAAAGAGCAGCTACTTCTGTGACACTCATAGCCACCTATAGATATACATTCAGAAATATGTGTTAGAGCTGCTCAATTCCAGCACGAAAGCAGGTGCAGGTTTGTCAAAATAAATCTGTTATAGGGTGCAGCTGCAATGTCCCTTCATGCATGGCTCTGCCTGTCCCACTACTGCAAGTCATCAATGAAGTGTGATGGTCTCTGATAGAGGCTATCTGATCGTCTCTATCAAATCTAAATCTGCCTGCTGTCTCATGATGCACGTGATGTGCAAGCCATTCTGGACTGATCCTGAGCACTGGATCTGGCACTCAGGGCTAGTCTGTGGACCCAATCTGCATTGGCCTCAGATGCAGCATGTATGTAGTGTGTAAAGCTGATGTGTGCTGCCTGTGGTGCATGGGTCTTGTCCAAGACCCACAGGAAGCAAGGCAGCACCGCAGCTCCATGGGTTGGATCTGACCAATGGACAGAATCTTTGACACTCCTAAGTTCAAATATACTCATTACTTTGTTCACTTAAAGTTTTATTTTGGCTGAAAGATGCCATTACAAAAGCAATCCGCTACAGTTTCTACCCATTTTGCAAGTCAATTTAAAATCCTTTTTTTTCCTTTTGTTTTTGTTTGTTTTTTAGGTAATTCAGAAATGCTTGAATAGTAAACAAAGGAAGTGAAGAATCATAAAACGGGGCCATTTTTTGTTTTTTCCCTAATATCAAACTCAGGGTATGAAATATTGGCTGAGGGCAAAGCAAATATCATGATTACATTAATGAAATGCTGAATGTTCAAAAAAATAAAAACCCTAATAATTTTTACCTTATCATTTTATCTTAATTTTCTTTTTTAATAAATTGCATGCGTCAGTTCATACACTTTTTATTAATACATAGCTAGACATTTAAAATATCATATTTTATTCTTGAGATACGAGTCAGATAGTCAGAAATCTAATATGTATTTTTCCAAATTACCAAAACCCAACTAAATGTTGCAAACATACCTGAAAAAATAGGTTTTTGTTATTGCCTTGGTGAATCTTGAAAGTATATCTCTTAATAACACCATTTGGCTGAGGACTTGGATTCCACTTTAGCCACACAGAATCTGCTGTGTAGTTGAGAATAGTCAAATTCTGAGGAGGCGCTAATGGAACTGAGAGAGGACATGCTAATTAGTTCAAATACATTTTTCCAATTTAGGCAAATACAAACAAGCAATGCAGATTTATAAATATCCATATCTACATTTACAGAACCTATATTATGTTAATATTTTAATAAAGGTCGTACAATTTTTGTGAAGTCTAAGTAGGAAGAACTAGTCTTTCCTGTCTATCTGTTGATGTTGTACCTCATTTAAACAAAAACATTTTTTCAAAACTGGTGAAGTACACACATTTGGCAAGAAAACAAAACAGACAAACTTATCAGGAAATGTTTATATTTGCTACTTAAAGTTGCCTGCACTATGGCAGCATGAGATGTATAATTTGAAACAAAGAAAGACATAGAAAAAGTTTCTAGGAGGTTAGGAATATTTTAGGGGGTCTAAGAAATATTTTCCTTGTTTTTGTTTTGTTTTCCTGCACAGGTCAGATGTGGATATTGGTTGGTTTATTTTGAAAATCCTTGGGTTATAATGCCTTCCAAAGGCGAAAAGAAATCATTATTTAGGGATAGTTCCACAGTCCTGAATTAGCCCTGCACTTTTCTACAGTAAAATCTACAAGCAAAGGCTGGAGAAGGAAAACTCAAAAAATATTTCCCCTACAGAATTCCCCTCTTTCACCAGGATGTTGCAGGCTTGGCTACCAAAGAAACTGCAGCACGTCTTGCCTGAACTGCAAGGAGTTTAGAAGATCTGCCAAGGGCCTCGGCCGCTTACAGACAGCCCTTGATTTCCACACCACCTCGAGGGCCACCTGAGAACTCTTTCCTGACCTCTAGGAACCCTGCTCCTTACTCCATGCTTGGAGCCTTACTTAGAGTTGTGATTTGAAGAGTACAGGGAAGGGAAATAAGTGGTTATCTGTTTAAAAATTGCAAATTCTCTGATTAAAACCCCCCAAATCCACATTTTTCCACAATTAAAATAAAATTCCACTATATATATAGGTATCATTTGAACACAATGTTTTATTGATATATTTACAATCTTAAAGCTATTTGGAAGCCAACCACTGCCTCAATCACTAGAATAAAATACATTCTAAATACCTACTAATTTTGGCATTAGATTTTTGGTTTTTTATAATGGAAAATCAGAGCTCTCCCTGCCCCCTTCACACACCAGGATGCAGTCCTCCAGCTTCTGGCTGCCATTGTCAGGAGGCTCAGGCAGGGGGGTAGGGGAAGGGAGCCCCCCGTCATGAGGACACTCCTCCCCTTCCTCCCCCCCCAGCCCTGGGAAGGCCTGGGCAAGGTCTGCATGTCAGGGGGACTCCCAGCCCAGCTCCCTGTCTGGGGAACAAGGCACCCAGCAATGCCTGTTTGCCTGCTGAAATCTACAAATGTGCCAACAACGAATTACGTCAAAAGCTTCATGAAGCTACACTGCTCTGTTAGAAAGAGGAAGCAGTACCACAACATTTCAAAGATTCTTGGTTTGAACAATTATATAAAAAAGAAGGGACTGTGACTGTAGAGGTATCTCCCTGTTGAACTGCATTGGAAAATTGTCACTCGCATCATGCTCCCTAGGCTGAAATCTCTATCCTGAAAAGACTCTATCGTGAATGTCAATGCAGTTTTCACCCAGGATGATCCACCATTGATATATTTTCAGTGAAGTGGCTGCAAGAGACGCATAGAGAAAAATCAATACCACTGTATATAGCCTTCATCAATCTGACAAAGGCCTTCAACACGGTCAACAGACAGGGCCTTTTTGCTGTTGTAAAGAAATTGGTGTAGCCCAGGTGGTACTCAATTTATATACCCCTTCTCCAAATGAAGGGAATGTTAGTGGGGCAGGAGCACTGGGGAGATGTGGCTGCTCAGCTGGGTACAGCTTTCCTCCTCCCCTATATATAACAGAGTCAGGACACGTATTGGGACTTAACTATATACAATTGAATAAGAGATAAAGTTAAAATAGGACATATTAACAGAGGATATAGGAACCATAGGCAATATATGTACAAATCAATACAAATACTCTATATACAGGTGAGAGAGCAGGTAATCAGAAAGGGGAGTCTTAGCAAACGTTATGCATTCTCATACTCTAATAGGGTGCAAGGTTTACAAAGCATGAGGTGCAGAGCCCAAGGTAGAGAAAAGGCAAGCTGCACTAGGGTACTGTTGGTGACCTGGGGCAGAGGGCCCCCGAGAAAGGGAAATGGGAGCACCCTGATGTCCCTGCAGCACCCTACTACCTTACTTAAATAACCCAGTGGGTGGGGCCTTAATCTCTAACCCATCTCCCTTGCCTCCTTCAGGGGTTTCCCGATGGCTTGCCCGGATGAAAGGGCCCCCTCCCCTGTGGGAATTCCTTTCTTGGGAAACTCACACTCCTGGGACCCACAGAGGCTCTCCTTGTCACCTGGTGGAGCATTTCTTCCCTCTTCAGGGCCTCGGGTATTTCGTAGGGCTCTCCCAGCCGGCCTGCTCATGGCCTTGTGCACCATTGTGTGCACCAATGGCCTTGCCTCGTGCAAGCTGTGGGAGACCCAAGCCACTTTGTGCAGTGCTGGAGTCTTGGTCAGCTCCAGGGGCCTCTATGCACTGATCCATGCACCAATGCTGTGCTCCCTCATGGCAGGACTGAAGGATGTGGATGCTTGCTGTTCCTCATCTGGTGAGTCTCTTCGGGCTCTTCTGGGGCAACCACTCCGTCCTGCTGGCCAGCTCTTCCAGCTCTTCTTAGCCCTCTTCTCAGTCCCTCATTGCAGCCACCCAGGTGTTGGGCATGCTGACTTTTTATTCTCTTTGGAGGCTCTGCCCACAGATTACGAACAGAACAATCAGAGAGAAAGGGGGTTAGTCCCCTCTCCAGTCCGGCTCTTCACTTCAGCCCTGGGTAGGAGCAGGGCAAACTTTTCTCCTTGCCTTTCCTGATTGGTGGAGAGTGCCCCACCAATCACTTAAAACCTCTCTGAAGCTGGCGCACTGGGCTGCCGCCAGCAAGCCCACCACATGACCCCCTTCTATGACCAGGTCACATACTGCCTGGACATGGGAGCTGAGGCTGATGTCATCTTCCTGGACTTTAGGAAGGCCATTGACAACAGTTTTTCACCCTATCCTCATTGGGAAGCGAGCAGACTGTGGAGTGGACGCCTACACGGTCAGGTGCGTGGCCAACTGGCTTAGGGACCGCACCCAAAGAGTGGTGGTGGATGGTTCCTTCTCGGCCTGGAGGGAGGTGTGCAGCGGGGTCCCGCAGGATATGGTCCTCGGACCGATATTACTTAATATCTTCATCAGCGATTTGGATGAGGGTGTGGAGAGCACCCTCTCCAAGTTCGCTGATGATACCAAGTTATGGGGCAAAGTTAGTACACCAGAGGGCAGGGTGCAGATTCAGGCTGACCTGGACAGGTTGGATCAATTGGCAGAGAGAAATAGGATGCAATTTAATAAAGATAAATGTAAGGTACTCCACCTGGGAAGGAGGAACCCCCAACACACCTACAGGTTGGGGACTGTCCTTCTCAGCAGCTCGGAGGTAGAGAGGGATCTTGGAGTCATAATTGACTTCAAGATGAACATGAGCCGGCAGTGTAAGAGGCCATCAATTAGGCCAACCACACCTCGTCGTGCATTAGCAGGTGCATGACTAATAGAACAAAGGAGGTGATGCTCCCCCTCTATGCAGCACTGGTCAGGCTGCAGTTGGAGTACCAATTCAAGTGGGATGCGGACAACCTGGAGAGGGTTCAAAGAAGAATCGCTTGTTTGATTAGAGGCCTGCAGGGAAGGCCCTATGAGGAAAGGCTAAGGGACCTTAACCTCTTCAGCCTTTCCAAGAGAAGGCTGAGAGGAGACCTTGTGGCATCATACAAATTCATAAGGGGAGAGCAACATGAAGTAGGAGATGATCTGTTTACCAGGGTACCCCCTGGAACAACAAGAAACAATGGCATAAGCTACTGGAGAGAAGGTTTAGACTGGACATTAGGAGAAAATTCTTCACAGTAAGGGTTGCCAGGATCTGGAATGGGCTTCCAAGAGAGGTGGTGCTATCACCTAGCTTGGAGGTCTTCAAGAGGAGGCTAGATAGTCACCCGGCTGGGGTCATCTGACCTCGGTCCTCTTTCCTGCCAGGGGCAGGGGGTCAGACACGATGATCCATTGTGGTCCCTTCCGACTCTACAATCTATGAATCACACTGGGTTGTCCTCCCAAACTGTTGAACATCGTTTGCTCATTACATTAAGGTATAAAGACAACTGTAGTCTATGAAATGAAAGAATCAAATGCCTTTGACATCAACAATGGAGTGAAATAGGGATGTATCTCAGCCCCTGTGTTTTTTAACATCTGCTTTTCATTCCTGC
>NW_005842830.1:209128-210269 GCF_000455745.1 Alligator sinensis | reverse complement strand
TCATCCCCTGTGTTTTTTAACAGCTGCTTTTCATTCCTGCTTCTTCATGCATTAAAGGACAGCAATAATGGCGTTTATCTTCAAACCAGACTAGATGGAGGCTTGTTCAACATCATAATGCTTAGAGTGAAAACCAAGGTGAAACAAGATTGGTTCTGAAAGATTTCCTGCTTATGGATAACATGGTCTTGGTTTCCCACAGTGAATCTTCCCTGCAAAATGTCTTGCACAGATTTATGAATCATGCAAGAGCTTCAGGATGGCAATTAGTCTCAAGAAGCCTGCGATTATGTACGAAGGGGTGAAAGAACCTGTCACAACCCAGTGATTTTGGTGCCTCGGCACGATGGAATTTTCCCGCCACATGAGAGCCTCTTGCACAGCAAAAGATTTTTGTTGCAACAGAAAAACCTCGGTGCAAGAGAGTTCCCACCATTTAAATGCAAATGTGTGTTCCGCTATTATTCCTACGTGGTGGCTAGTAATTGGCTTGCTAGCCGTTTAAAATTTTGTGCGACTTCCGCCCAAGTTGGAGAACTTTGAGCACGCTGCAGAGTGCCTCTAAAGAGATCTGACTTGCGGCTGAGCTGATCAATAGACTGATCACCTATCGATTCTTCTCCCCGTCGCCGAGCGCAATCCTCGACGTACCCTTTCCCTGCCGGCTTAATTTGTGGACGGATTAGCTGGCCTGAGCCTTGCCAGCTGGAGCAACTCACATAGTTGTTCAAGCAACCGGACCACCTGCGTCGCGGCTACAAGCGGCTTAAGTAAAGATTTTGCAAACAATAAGCTGTCTGCCTCTCCATTCACCAGCCCGCCCAAACGACCGAGTGATATTTGAATCATCTCGAGTCGGCTCCGGCCGTCCGAGACATGGCGACGAGGATGGGATTTAAGGGCACGGTGATGGAGATGAACCTAATTGGGTGCTGCCCCTGGTGCACCGGGACCCGCCGTGTGGAGAATGCAAACAATCTATGGGCGCGTATCGTTTACCACCAGGCGGTAGAAGGGATGAAAGAAATATTGATGGCTACTTCTCCGTAAAAAAAGAAGCAGCAGTCGTAAAAGAATGGAGAACTAAGCTATCCCTTGGGGAGTTCAGATGCATAATGGGGAGCGACCGGGTCTATTATCA
>NW_005842830.1:204136-204873 GCF_000455745.1 Alligator sinensis | reverse complement strand
CAAGTTCACAAAGGAACAGTTCAACGGTCGGGACAATATCCTAATACCTATTCTGTCCACTTAGAAGAAAAACCCGATCGTCCTCCTATTATCGTTCATCACAATTGGATGACTCGCCGTTCCAACGTTCACCCAGTATCCTTACAGTGAATCCAATTATGAGTCTCTTTTGCTTTGTTTTGTTTTGTTTTGTCGTTTCCTTTTCTTTACAGGTCTAACTTCAGCAAAGCGGTAATCTACAGCCGCTCGATGGTGAGATCCGTCGAGCACCAAACTACAGTTCATTCGAGTCAATAGAGTGACGGCTATAAAGGAGACACTGATGCAGCGAATGTCCATCCGCTCAGGACTTGCTATGACGCGGTTTTCTCTCATCTTATTAAGTATTTTAATTGGCATTGTCTGTTATAGGAGAAGACGGACTGACTAATAAACGAGGGGAGTCCCAAGCAGATGTTCTCCAATCAGACGATGATCAATAGTTGTTGTTATATGTTCAAGTTATTATATTTTATATTTTGTTAAGAAGACCGGTCTATAAAATTGTTTATGTATATATATATTGGTTGTTTAAGCTTTGCCAGGTCAATAAATCCTGAAACAAAGATGCCTTATAATGTGCTCATGTGACTAAAATTCTAGTTGTGCCGTCGGCAAGGGGGCATGTCACAACCCAGTGATTTTGGTGCCTCGGCACGATGGAATTTTCCCGCCCCATGAGAGCCTCTTGAACAGCA
>NW_005842830.1:195053-204094 GCF_000455745.1 Alligator sinensis | reverse complement strand
TATTGGCCAGTTCTAAATTATTCCTACGTGGCAGCTAGTAATTGGCTTGCTAGCTGTTTAAAATTTTGTGCGACTTCCGCCCAAGTCAGAGAACTGTGAGCACGCTGCAGAGTGCCTCTAAAGAGATCTGACTTGTGGCTGAGCTGATCGATAGACTGATCACCTATCGATTCTTCTCCCCGTCGCCGAGCGCAATCCTCGATGTACCCTTTTCCTGCCGGCTTAATTTGTGGACGGATTAGCTGGCCTGAGCCTTGCCAGCTGGCGCAACTCACATAGTTGTTGAAGAGACCGGACCTCAAGCGACCGGACCACCTGCATCGCGGCTACAAGCGGCGTAAGTAAAGTTTTTGCAACCAATAAGCTGTGTCTGCCTCTCCATTCACCAGCCCGCCCAAACGACTGAGTGATATTTGAATCATCTCGAGTCGCTCCGGCTGTCCGAGACAGAACCAATACCTGACACCACTCTGGAAGATAAATCTCTTGGTGTCATTGACAGTTTTTGCTACTTGGGATCTACTATCAGCAGAAATTTCAACTTGTTGGGCTATTACAGAAACATGGAAAGAATAGCAGCAAATTATCAGCTAAGGTGAAAGTACGAATCTACGAGACTTGTGTGCTGTCATCCTTACTTTATGGTTCAGAAACGTGGACTACATATGCTAGGCATATCAAGAAACTGAACAGCTTCCACATGAGATGTCTGTGTAAGATCCTGGAAATAAAGTGGGAAGACAGAATACCTAACACAGAGGTATTGGAACGTGCAGGACTGAGGCACTTAGAAACCACTATAAAAAAGAAAAAAGTTGCAATGGATCATGTCAGGAGAATGGGAAAAGACTGTATCCCCAAGAGATTTAAAAAGGCTCTGGAAAGTGGAGTTGCCTTCAAAAGTAGTGCCACAATGTGCGCAAAAATGATATGAAGTTGTTCAACTTCAATATAGAAAGTTGGGAGGAGTGCACGGTATCCTGTCTGATCTAGAAGGAACACCTGGCACTGGGTGCAGCTCAACATGAAGCAGCTTTAATCCAAAGGATGGAAGCAAAGAGAGAAAGAAGAAAGCAGCATGCTTTCAATTTGGATTCCAACTTAGACAACATATAGATCTGTGGAACTTGTAACAAACTGTGTCACTCTCGAATAGGGCTTGTCAGCCACAAATGGATTCATCAGGCATCTGACTAGACCTCTCACGTGTACAACATGATCCTATTACTACATCCACCCAGGGTCAACTTAGAGCAGGATATGCCATTTTTAAAGCGCTTTATGTGCCATGAACGTTTGTTCTGTTACAGCTGAAAAGCGCTGTCTTCGTGCTTAAAGTGTGTTAAGTGTAACTTTTGTACATAGTCATAGTCTGAGATCAGTGTGAAAAGAAATCAGTGTGAGATTGCTGTGTGTAAGTCTATGGGAAACAATCTCACCGTATGTTCTACAGTTCTAATACCTAAGCATAAGATGGACTAAGTAACATTGGTCCAACCATTGTAAAGCTTTATACAGCAGTCAAAAACCCTTCCTTAACCTTCACATCAATTATAAATTTAAGTCCAGACTGTAGAGTGCATTCACTTATCTATCACTCACCTGATTCATCTGTGTAAAGGAGAAGTGTAGCATATGGACCAAGTCCTTTTATAGTTCTTGCAGCAGCAAAAAAACTGTACAATGTAAATGGCAAAAGATCTTCCAAAATGATGGAATTATTGGAGGTAAAAAAATAATTAATCTTCCCTGGTTCAAGTAAGTTTAAATCATAACTTATTATGATACCACTTGGATGGAGTGGAGGATCCCATGACAACAGAACTGAGGTAGATGAAAGATTTTTAAAAGTTGTGATTATAGGCGCAGATTCTGGGACTGTAACAGAGAATGAGAAAACAAGTTGTTAGTCTACAAAAAGGATTATGGTGAAATGCAATTTTTAGAAATTGGTTAACTTGAAATTCTTAATGCTAGATACAGTACTATTCCCTAGACTCAAATCAATTTTACAAGAAATCAATTAATTTAGCAGTTAGAAAATCCTGAACCTACCATCTTCATCAGTTTTGATGTGCAGATCTGCAGTGTGAATTTCAGAGAGTCCCTTTTCTGTCGCTGGAGTGATTTGCAGAAGATAATCAGTATATTTTTCCAGCTTATCAAAAACCATGCTCGTATTATAGGTAATGAGAGACAGTATCTCACTGTGATTCTGAATATTCCACAAACTCAGAGAAACGTAGAAGAGCACAATGCCATTTGGCTGAGATGGTGGAAGCCAGCTTACATTTATAGCAGTTGAAGAAATATTTTGGTAGGTCAAACTTTCAACCGGACCATCTGGAACTATGGTATGTTATAAACACAAAATAAAGATATCTGTTATTATAATAAAAATAAACAAATGGTAGCTCTCATAAATGTAATCTCTACCATACTATACTTAATATCTTATTACAATCTCTTCATGCACATATGAATATAACAACCTTTTTTTGATCACCTACTTTTGGTTACCAAAATATAACACACCTAGAAAGCATTTGCATTTTATTTTGATTACTAAAAGTGACAGCCTTTGTCATGATTTTAGGAAGCTTTCCTCACTGCTTGTACACAGAGAAGAAAAACTGTTTTTCATATTGATTCCTCTGCACTACAAAGGAAAAAAGACTCAAATCATAATGTCCTTTAGGCAAAGGAAAACATTACACTGTGGTAACATTTTTTTTCTTCAAAAAAGGGCATTTATAGTTTAAACTTCTAGTTTAAAGGTTGGGCAAATGAAAAGCTTTGAAGTACATTTTAGAATTTAAAATCAGCTGTTTACTTACTATCTTGATCTGTATACACCTCTATTACGTCACTGGTTTTGTTTCCATTTCCAAAGGCAGTGCTTGCAGTTAACCAAAGAGTATAGTAGCTGAATTTTGCCAAGTTGTCTAATACTGCAGACAGAGATTTATTATCAGCACCACTGTCAACATTATAACGGGTGAAATTCTAAAAGAAAGAAAGGATAAAAATATTATCCTTAATTAAAACAAAAGAAAAATAATTTAGTATTTCTTTACCTCCTTTATTTTCTCTATCCACCCAACCACCTATAGGGGCTCACCAAACTGTTAAGAACATTAGCCAATGCTTGGACTCTCTATCATGATGACAGCCCTACAGCTATTTGTTCAATGAAGTCAACTAAATTATTACGTTTTTTCTCCTGTAGGTAGTAGTTATACACCTGGCACTGTTTCCAGCTTGGCTTTATAGCTAAGCGCTTAATTTCTATTTCTTTTCTTATAAGGAATTCTGTATTATTAATACATATCATATCAAAAGAACAACAAAGACTGTATTAGTTATTCATTATTAACAAATAATAAGGCCATAGGACATCTCTATATTAATTCCTGTTTGAACACGAGCACATATTTCAGGAAAACATCCAATCTCAATTTTAAAATTGCTAAGAATGGAAATTCACCAGAACATTTCATACATTATTTTAAAATATCCTCAATCTTAAAATTGTCCCTTATTTCTAGTTTGAATTTGTTTAACTGCAGCTTCCATCCATGAATATGTGCAACAAAAATTTTAAGACTGCAACAGGTAAAACTAAATTTTCAATTCTATATGGGCTCCTAGCAGAGGGAGCTCATTTCTTTGCTTTTAATAAACCCTTTTGGAAACAGAAAAAAGTATGGTTTTAGCATTTCACTTAATTCAAGTAAACTCCATGAGTAAAATTTTTTGCGGGTTTAATGGAAGCAGAGCCAATGCAATTCTGTTGTAGTCCAGGACGTAAGGATCCAAGTTAGAGAGCACATAACTGCATGTGCACATTCAGGACCTGCCCTGCAGGTACATCCTGTGCCCCAGCACAGCATGAAGGGGTTCAGACACCAAACACAACCACTCTTCCCCAGCCACTCTCCCTTACAGAGCACATAGCATGTATAACGTGTCAGGACGGATACAAACCTTGTATTTAGGGACAAATGGGATTTGACTCCATGGCAATGAGATTTTTTTCCCAGAATACTATGAAGTCTCTAGTCCAACCATGTGAGTTCCTCATAAGTCACATCCTACCAGGACCAACATTTCCTTAAAGTAAGACCTAATGTTATATCTATTTTTTTTAATAACAAGAAGGTTCTTCTTTATATCTCCACAACTAGCAGAGTAAATAAATAAGCTTGTATGTGCACGTTTTATGATAAAATACTGTACTGAACTCATAAATTCAATGAAAATACAAAAAAAATCCCATGTGAAACAACACCTTTCTCTTAAAGTGGTACTTTTTGCCAAGTTCCTGTAAGGATTGCCAGTTTTATAAACAAATAATGACAATATCTAGCACAGATATTCATTCATACAAATGATTTTCAACATATAACTGATTTCTTTATTCTTATGCAGACAAGCCTATTTTACTTCCACAAATAACAATAGACTAAATTTCTCATTTGATTTCAATAGCATTTGAATGTCAAAGTCTCAGAACAACTTGAACTCAAGATTATTAGTGCTCACAGAAAATAAAATATTTGTAGCACCCATAGCTAAGTCCTCCATAAGAAAGGGGGTGCACATTAGCCATACTTTTGGGCTTGTCTATAAGCCCAAAAGTATTAAAAGAGGACATTAATCCTATGTCTGGGCTAAGGGACACATTACCAAATTTAGACTGAGCCAAACCCTTCTTTCCTAATGTAGATGCAAGTTGACATATTTTTTATTGCCATAACTAATGAATGGCAGTGTTGTGGTGGTGGGTAGCCTTACCTTGCAATAATGCAGGGTGAGGTGCAGAGAATCAGAACTAAGGTATTTAAATTAGATTTCCTGATATCCAATTTAGGAAGGTAGAGCATCCCTTGTGAACAGGGAAATATTGCTGTATCATACTCCCTTTGGTTTGATGCAAGTTATATGATAATTACCTGACTGGTCAAAGTAAAATTTCAAAGTACTCTACTGAGCACAGCACATACAAACCACTTACCATGAGGTAAATGATTTACTTCTCATCAGATGCTCCACTGTAAGCACCTGTGTGCACCTCTTCCCTCAGGATAATTGGAAGCTAATGCATAGCAGATTTGCCCTCCACCATACCATGGAGCAAAAGTGTACATGGGCAGTTGTGATGGGGTAGATGAAATATTGCCAGTCTCCATCCTTAGTTATTTTATAGTAACTTGCTCTTGTGCCCGTGTCCTAAGGTTGTATTTTGTGTTTAATAAGAGTTTAATATGCTTTAACTGGATCCAAATCTCATAAAAGGCTTTAAAAGGGTGCCTTTATATTTTCCCAGCTGTTGACTATAGAACATATCAACAAACCAACCTGAAAGCTATAACAAAGGGCTACTTGGTGATTCATTGAAAGTCTATTTAGAAGGGAGACCTTTTACTCTGACAACCAAGAGACAAGAAATTAGGATTGTTTCAAACACATTAGTTAATAAAATATTAGAAAAGCATGCACAGATAATGAAGGGCACGGGTGACCAGGAAGAGCTATGCAGGTGCAAACTGCAAAATAATGAAATTTGCAATAATTGTACCCTTAGGATGCAACCGTGTCGGAAGCTTTGCAATTAATTGTGGCTGCAGATGAAAGCAAATTGCTTAGGGTCTCTTGGCAAGCTGATGCTACAGCTGAAAAAAATTCTGTCTCTTCTTCCCTCTCCATAAATTAAAAAAAAGTTTTGGCACAGCAAAGTATTAAATTATTAAAAGCAGCGAAGTTTAAGTAATACACACAGGCCATGACGACATAAGCAGAAGGCAATATCCTTCTCACCCCACAAAATAGGACACATTTTCAACTGTGCAATATTACCACTAATATATAGATATCACCGTGCTCCTACTCTGCATTGTTTCTTTTCCAGTCTCTCCCCCACTGGGTTAGTCTTCTCTGTACTGCTAGCTCAAGTTAATATACAAGGGACTTCAACTGAACTAGCCTAGTGAGAATTCAGGCGCACACACACACACACACACACACACACACACACACACACACACACACACACACACACACACACACACACACACACACACACACACACACACACACACACACACACACACACACACACACACACACACACACACACACACAACCAACCGGAGTGACTTGCCTTCTGGACATTTTTCTGTACCTTTCCTTCCAAACTTTTTTGGAAGTTCTGGGACAACTTTTTGCCCCTCCAGATCTCATTGGTTATAGTGGTGTTTGATGATTCATTACAATGGACCACCTCTGCTTGTGTTCCATGTCTGCATTCCAGTGGCAGCACTGAGTTCTCTCTCTGAACAGTGACTGGGATCCATAGTCTTTTCCACCTAGCTTCTAGTCTTTCTCCCTCACTTGGAGTAGAAAAGGTGGCTGGTAAGAAGCCAAATGCCCAGGTTCCAGAGGCTCAACCTTGCTCCCGCTTAACTCTTGGACCTTCTGCCTAGTACGGGTGTGTGAAGCGGGCCCTATTCAATTCGGATTCGGCCTGGATTAGGGACAGCGATTTGATTCGTTGATTCGGAACACTGTTCCTGATTTAATTCAGCCAAATCCGAATCTGAAGATTCGATGCTGATTCACAGAATCAGCAATTCGGACATAGACACATCTTTAAAAGTTTTTTCTATATACCTTGAGGTAGCAGGCGTGGCTTGTGATTGCTGCGATGCTGGGGTGCATGAAGTGTCCCACAGGAGTGTGGGGGGCTCTCCATGTGCTCAGCAGTGAACCTGGAAGTGGACTGGAAGTACTTCCAGTCCACTTCTGGGTCTGCTGGGGAGCATGCTGTGGGGCCCCCCCTGTGCCTCACTGGCTCAGCGATGGGCCACAGGGGGACCCCCAGGTGCTCCCCCAGACCCAGGAGGCACCAGTCACCAAGCTGGGAGGGAGTGGGGGCCCCACAGCAGACCTGAAAATGGACTGGAAGTGCTTCTGGTCCACTTCTGGGGCTGCTGCCGAGTGGACAGCAGCTTCTGGTCCACCCGGAAGTGCTTCCAGTCCACCCCATGCTCCTGTGGGATGTTCCATGAGCCCCAGCATCTCAGCATTCATGAGCCCTTGCTATCTAGAGGTATGTAGAACAAACATTTAAAGCTGTCTCGATGTCCGAATCTCTGAATCTCTCCGAATCAATTTGGAGGGTTCTGATTCAATTCAGAGAGATTAAAGGGTCCTCTGATTTGATTCAGATTTGGAGAATCGGGCCAAATCTCCGCCAAATTGAATCAGGGACCAAAGCTTCGTTCAGCCCTGCTGCCTAGGCTGGAAGGGCAGGCTGGCTGGTGTGTCCTTAATCACTGTCCTTATTCAGGAAATCTTTCTCTGTATGTAAATGTATTGAGGTAGTGATGCTGAAATAAAATTGTGTATCAACCCCTTCCCCTCAAGCAGACACATAGCACTCATGGAAACAAAGGGAATGAATTTATTAAAATCTAAGAATACAATATGACAGCTTTATGCATTTAATTGTGCAACAGCAACTAATCACTGTCAGCTGATTTAATCTTTCTACTGTGCACCAATGAAAAATATTTTCAGAGCAGCTGTTTTAAGAATTAAGCAGCTCAACAGTGAAAACTATCTTTCTGCTTTAAACAGTGAAAGCCAGTAGCAGTCCACTTCTGGCATAGGGAGTGATGCACACTAGTGGTGCAGTGCCATGTCATGTGTATGAGAACTTTGCACGGTCAAGGCTCTTGTCAACATTCTACTACGTTGAGATAAAGTAATGACGCCAAACTTGAAGTGGGGCTTCCCAGAGGTTGTTGGCAGCAGCTCATGGCATCATGGATGAGAATTCACAGCTGCAGGGCAAGTCTGGGCTTGACCCTGAGGCAGTACTGGGTTCTGCCAGCTACTAACTGATACCAAAAAGGCAAATATGGATATTTGCTGCTGGTTCACCTCAGATTGGTGGGGGCCTTGCTTTCATATTGCACATTCATGGAAGAAGTATGTAGTGACTAAGTCCCCTACCACCAGCATTCTCTCAGCTTCAGTATCAAATCCATATTCTTGCTCTAACATCTCTCTCTGAAGCACAAAACAGTGGCCATGCTTCCTGCTATTGTCCCTGTACATCTCCATTAACCAGTCCTCCTTTGTCCCCTTCTTCTTCCTTTTCTGGACCCTGCTGCAAACAGTCAGAGGTTTTCTGGGTTGATGGCTGGGATTCAGTTTGGGTCTATAAGACAAAGAAACAGCACATGAGTTATCTGTCTAAGATAATAGATAGTTTGAGTGTAGGTGAGGAGTGTAGGGGGGCACCAGGGAAGTAGAAGTGGCATTGAAAGAACTTGCTCAAGTTATGCTACTTCTTCTGAGGAAAGTGATAGAATCATAGAAAATCAGGGCTGGAAGGAACATCAGGAGGTCATCTAGTCCAACCCTCTGTTCAAAGCAGGATCATCTTCAACTAGATCATTCCAGACAAAGGTTTTTCTAGCCTGGTCTTAAAAATCTGTAAGGCTAGAGAGTCCACAGCCTCTCTGGGTAACCTATTCCAGTGTTTTACTACCTTCCTAGTGAGAAAGTTTTTCTTAAAATCTAACCTAAATTCCCCTTGCACCAACTTGAGACCATTTCTTCTTGTTCTGTCATCTCCTACCACTGAGAACAGTTTAGCTCCATCCTCTTTGGAACCACTCTTCAGGTAGTTGAAAGCTCCTATTAAATCCCCTCTCAGTCTTCTCTTCTGCAGACTAAATAAGCCCAGTTCTCTTAGCCTGTCCTCATAAAGCATGTGCCCTAGACCCCTAATCATTTTCATTGTCTTCTGCTGTATTCTTTCCAATATGTCTACATCCTGTCTGTAGTGGGGGGCCCAAAACTGGAAACAGTACTCCAGATGTGGCCTCAGTGCTGAACAGAGGGGAATAATCACTACCATCAATCTGCTGGCAACACTCCTACTAATGCAGCCCAGAATGCCGTTAGCCTTCTTTGCAACAAGGGCACACTGCTGGCTCATATTCAGCTTATTGTCACTGAATGCATTC
>NW_005842830.1:194335-195020 GCF_000455745.1 Alligator sinensis | reverse complement strand
ATTCATTCCTGCATACTGGCTTCTATCCTGGCCAGGAGAGCACAATACAACTGTAGACTCTCCCTCTGCCTGAAGGGTGTTATACCTGAAAGCTTGCGAAGAACAATTTTTCAACTATTTAGTTGGTCTAATAAAAGATATCACATTTACCCAAAGAATCTTGTCTGCTTATTGTCCACTGCCCCTAGGTCCTTTTCTGCAAGGCTACTGCTTAGCCAGTCTGTCCTCAGTCTGTACTGATGCATGGGATTGTTCTGTCCTATGTGCCTCATGAGATGTCATTTGGTCCAATCCATCAATTTCTCTAGGTCTCTCCTAAGACTCAATGTATGTGCTGGACCACTCCAGACTAATAAGCAAATCAATAGCTGGCAGGGAATGGTCATCTACAACTGAGGGCTGCAAAATTGAAGCTACCTAGAAATCTACTAGGAATTCCTATCTTAGGGTGCCTATACACAAGCAGGGAGGCTGCTCCAACATACTGTTATTCCAGTGCATTAGAGCAGACTCGATTAATTGAGTCTGCTGCAACATGGCAATTGCCATGCTCCAGCAGCCTCCTGTGTCTCATGTATCAGCGTCTCCATGCTTCAAAATGGCAGCAGGGGCACTTTATCTAAAGCTCATTCAACAAGCTTTAGATAAAGCACCCCTGCCACCATTTTGAAGTGCAGAGTTGCTG
>NW_005842830.1:194017-194225 GCF_000455745.1 Alligator sinensis | reverse complement strand
GGGGGGGGGCCCCCCCCAGCCAATCACAGACTGTGGGGGGGAGGGAGGGAGTGTCCCCAGCATTCATTTGCCGATGGGGGGGCAGGGGACCAGCGGTTGATTGCAGTGTCGGTAGCAAAACTGGAAGTGCCACCGGCAAAACCAGAAGTGCCACTGGCACTTCTCTCAGTGCCAGTCAGAGTCAATATCGGGGGGGGGGGGGGGGGCG
>NW_005842830.1:184834-193998 GCF_000455745.1 Alligator sinensis | reverse complement strand
GGGGGGCTGTGCCCTACCATGCCCCCCTTGCATATCACCT
This sequence comes from Alligator sinensis, assembly GCF_000455745.1. Lineage (NCBI taxonomy): Eukaryota > Metazoa > Chordata > Crocodylia > Alligatoridae > Alligator > Alligator sinensis. The sequence continues at coordinate 193,958 of NW_005842830.1, read as the reverse complement.
CTATGCTCTGGATCTTTTAATTAAAGCAGCTCTCAAAGCCACTCTAATTAAAGTGCCCCCTTTTCTCTCCCTCCACCCAGAACACATGTATAAATACCCTTACATCCCACATATATATTTGGGCTGGCATGGAGAAAAGACCCAGGCTCAGCAGAGAATGCAGAGGCACAACTGTCGGAAGCTCACTACCGAGAACTACTAACAGTGTGAGATACAATAGTAGTTGAAGCTTGCCCTCAATATACCAAGCTGAAGGAGGGATGGTTGCCAAAGGAGAAGCAGGGAGGAATACAAAGCAATTCCAAGGCTCATAAGAGCTGCGTATCATATACCTTCCCCCAGTATAGAATAGTTTTATGCAAGCAGTAACAGGCTTTGTATATTCTTCCCCAGCCCACCCAACCATAACAATAATGAGTTGAGTCCTCACCTGGCTGAGGCCGATTCATCTGCTGTTTCTTCCCCATTCTGGTCCTCCATTTCTTCCCTGAAGCCCTGAGTGAGGACACAGTATTGGGGCCCCAATGGTGAGTGTAGCCTCTTCTTCACCCAAGATCACTGTGGCCAGCAGAAGCTTCAGATCCAGGTACTTCTTAAGGTTTTCTGTGGTTGGGCACCTGTGACCTTGAGAATGGCCCTTGAAGGCTTGAACTGGATAGGATGTTAAGGCTCCAGAATGTTCCTAATACCGTGAGCTTGTAGCGGTTTCACCACACTTGAAGTTCTGGTCTTTTTTTCCCAGTGTTACAGCATCTTCAAGCTTTTAACGGAGCTAAAGCAAATGCTATAGGTGCTAAGAGCCATTTTCCAGATGAGAACCACACATTGACATGTGCTATTTATCCTAGGTGGCGATACTTCTAGTCAGAAGGTGGGATATACACAAGGAACAGCCCTTGGGCAAGAAGTTTAAGAAGACACTCCTCCACTTGAGTGGACTCTAAGCTGCATTACTAGTCAGAGCTTCAGCAGTGCTCAAGCTTCAACCCACAGTCCCTGACAGGCCAACTATCTTGAGCTTAAAGCACAATCTAACTCACTCTAGAGATATTTTTTGCATGGCCATGAATTGGGAATAGGGAAACTGCTAGAATTATATTTTGAATTAACACTACATAAGAGGCAAGCCCCTATCTGCTTCTCCTTGCTCTCTGTATCCTCCTTTATAATGTTCCTTATGGCTAGGTATGGATTACTTTCTGGATGCTTGGATGAGTTCCATTCAGTGCATGTGTGAACAAAAATAAGGCAGCTGACAATCCAAAAGCAGACATACTGAGAGAAAATGGGAAAAAACAGTGCACTGAGTTCAGTACTAAGGAGGAGTTGGAACGAAAGAAAAATGGATAGCAGCACTAAAACCATACCTTAGATGAAGGGCAGAAATGCAAATGTTGTGGCGACTATTATTACTAGTGACTAGAATTTAGCAAATAGTTCTTGCTTGTTTGTTTTTTCTGAATAATAAATTGGACAAATAATCTTATTTGGGCCAGCCTAAAAGTATTTGGGTATTCAACCTTAATTAGCAAAATAATTTTACGTTAAAAGAAATCTTCTTCACTAGATTCACAGAAGGAGGCAAGTGTGATAACTGTTTGTATTCATTGTGTAAAAGACCTGGATTAAGGACCCTTCACAGTGTGGGTGGTTTCAAGCCCACATCTCCCACCTTCTAGGGCACTGCCTGCCACCTTAACAACTGAGCTATAAACTAATCTGGAGTGGAGTGTTGTCAACCTCGCTTGTTGATACAAGTTCCTACCCACCAAGATACAGGGTACTCTGAGATGGGTCTTCCTCCAAACTTCCTGTTGGAGCTGTTTCACTTTGCAGAAAAGTTTAGATAGTCACTGAGGCAGACAGTACAGACCTATTATGCAGCACCCTTTTTAGAAAGAAAACACACTATAGAAGTAACAGAATATGAGGCAACATCCTAAAATGCATTATCTTCTGCATAGTAACACTATCTTCTGATTTGTATTATTATGCAAATATGTACATTAAAAACGAATACTAAGGCTGTTCTAGAAAAAAAATGAATTCTAAATAGTAGATTTAACTGTTATATAACACCTGGCTTCACATACTCAGGCATATACAAGCACTGTGACTGTGCTGTGCATATATAATTTAAGAACTCTACAGCCTAGAACATCAGATAATTTATTTTGCATGAAACTGATCCATTTGCATGTACATAAACCCCTTCTCATGCTTAAAGGTATGAGTGTTCACTTAGATGCACAGGAATTTTGGAATGCTTCTCATGCAATTTCAAGGTGACAATTAGGTAATGTACTTCTGTTTGTAATAGTATACTGAAAAGCAGAACTGTCTGGTGATGAGGGAAGAGTGAAAAAGTATATGAAGTTTATGATAGATTTTGTTTATTAACTTTTAAGAGGCACTAAATATTCAAATGAGTTCTTTGTGAAGAAATCTACAAAAAATGAAACGGAAAACTTACCTGCATAAAAATGCCCGAATTATTTTTGTAATAAATTGAATAATACTGTATAATCCCATTAGGCTTTTGAGGAGGGGACCAGAAGATCAATATTGAGGAGGATGTGAGGTTTACATACGTTACATCTTTTGGTGGATCAGACGGTGCTGGAAACACATTAAGATTTAGCATATATAACATGAGCTTTTCGGGTTCCTATTGCCCAAGATTTATGCTTAACAAAACTTAAAGAAATCCTTACTCAAATTGAAAGTATTTACAAAGTTACTGAAATTCACATACATCCCTTCTTCTGGAGGTGGAAAAGGTATAATTAAACAAATGATTAAATTATATTTTTATAACCCTAATTTTTCAAGGACATATTTAAGATTCACCTACATTTTCATACACAAACAGCATATATAGGATTGTGTGAATAAATGGTGTGTAGGACTGTTGCCCTTCTACCCAACAGCATCATGATTAGTGACCTCATCCAGCATATGAAGGGGGCAATTCCCTCCTCTTCCTCCTAAAAAGATTTATCTCACACCTTCCAGTATCCCAGAGAGTGTCCCAACCAATGCGCTATAGGTACTCTGAAACAGACTGCTCTGAGTCTTTCCTGTTGACACTATCCCATCTCATATAAAACATTAATATTAATTGGAGCAGGAAGTGGAATCAAGGTGATCCCCTCAAGGTGCAAGCTCCAACAGCCCAACTACCAAGTCATTTTCACTCTCTTCATCTATGAATTGTTAATTATTTTAAACAAAGTTGGAACCCATGTTAAGAGGAGAGATGGGGAGTATCCCACCCCAGAAAGCCCTACAGCATGATGGTTAGAACATTCTCATGAGGTATGGAACATCTTGATTCAAATTCATGATCAGGCAGAGTGGTTCTGAGTCTCCCATACCCCATGGGAGTAGCCCAGTAGTTAGTGTCCTAACTACTGGGCTACTTGTTTTACTAAAATGGTTTTACATAAACAAAACGCATATTGTCCAAAAAGTAAGCTATTTAAAAATCCACCTAGTCTCACTTGCAATTATGTATCTTCTAATGAACGTTTTCTACGTATACACTGATGCAGAACCAATACAGCTAGAAAAATGTATTCCTCTCTAGTTGAAGATGGATTCTGCTCTAGTTTGCCACATCACCTAGAGAAAGTCTAACTAAGACTAGGAACAGATATTGTACCTGTCCTTGGACAAGTTGTGCCTGTCTTTGTCCTGAAACAGAAATGTCCTGGGATTTGCACCCTTCTAATCAGTGGCTGAATGCACTGCCATTTTTCTGCCATTTATTCAACAATGCAATGCTAGGATAACTATTCAGATGCACTCTGTGATGTCCTGGAATAAATTGTTAGTACTTGTTATCTCGTGACCCTTTTTAGGATTTTTTCTAGAACAATGGACATGGGTGTCTGAACGACTGCACTTTGTCTTGGGATAAAATGGTTTGTCTCAGAAAAATGTGATGTCTGTTTGTAGCCTAAGGTCCTAATCCTGCAAGCAACTGTATACACGCTCACATAGAACCATACTAAGGTCAGTAAGACTTCGCACAGGTTTAGAAAAAGGTACGCTGCATGCAGTTCATTGCAAGAAAGAGACCTAAGTTTCAGTGGCAGAACTCTTATAACTGGTGATACCAGAAACAAAAACAAATTCAGCCTTCAAAATAGAGTGTACAGGATTGTCATTCAGTAGAATAAAATAAATAAAATCTTTCATTTGTGAAGGATATGAAATTAATTAAGATAAAATTAACATGGAACCGACAATGTCATGTTACTAGAACTTCTTTTTTAGCCTATAACCAATTAAATTCAGTGTTTGTGAGAGAGATGTTACATGTTGGTACTTTCCTTCTGAAAAGGTTGTCACAGCAAGAGAGAAGAGATTACAATTCAAACAAATATTCTTCATTTACTTTTATTTCAAAGTGTAAAATGAAATGGCTGTTTCATCTTTCATGTCTTCCAAAAAAATGTCTGAAGAAACTTAAGTTTCCAATGGGAATGTAAATACATAGGGTGCCTGTGTCTTTGGCTAGTCAAATCCCAGCTTTCGCATCAATCATTTTATACATTTAAAACAGACAGACTGACACAGAATTATGACTTAATACAACTCAAGCATGTTTGCATGATTTATTACTGTAAATAAACTTACCTCCTTCAGAAGTTCTAAACTTTATCGTGCTACTTTTTATGTTTCCATCCCCAAATCTGGTACTTGCTGTTACATAAGCACTATATTCATTGTTATTTTCAAGGTCTGTGAACTGCAGTGATGTTTCAGTGACATTAACACTTCTTTTTGACATTTTATCCCTAAAGAAAAAAATATTTCCTTCATTATATATATATGCTTTAATGGCAAACTGTGGTTTAGTATAAACAGTTTTATTTTAAAAAAACCCCAGAAAACAATATTGTGGTATATCCTATTTATACATAATAGTTAAAAATAGTTGTTTGAGATTAAAACAAAAGAAAGCTGGTCCAGATTGTATATGTATCCTGAAAAACAACCTACTTCCCCACATGGACCTCAGCAGGCCTTGTCACTGTGCTGAAAACCAGGAACACATATGTAAAGTATAGCGAACTGGAAATTATACAGAATATCAAAGACAAGTATGCCCATATAATAATAAATGTCATACAATTATGTAGTACCCTTGTGAAAGATATAGGAGGACACAGAGCCGCCCCTAGGGGTGTGCGGGGCCCAGGGCATATCAGGCTGTGTGGGGCAGGGTCAGAGAGGGGGGTTGGCGAGCAACCGGAGCATGGAGTGGGGGGCAAGCAGCCGGAATGCAGAATGGGGGGTCAGACGGCTGGAGTATGGAGCCGCTGGCATGCAGCAGCCAGTGGCCCTGTACGGCACTGTCCACAGGGCCCTCCAAAGCGCAGGACCTGGGGTGGTTCCTGTGATTCACTCCCCCCCTCCCAAGGTATAGCTCTGGCAGGACATAACCAAATTTTATTTATTTATTTATTTTTTACAGAAAGAGAGAAATATACAAAGCTTATAGTAGGCAGTAGGCCCAACTGTTTCTGTGTAAGGTTAAATCCATTACTTTAAATTGAATTATAGAAGATGATATGTACTTAGAATTAGCTAATGCACAGCTTATTTTGGTGGAAAGGATTCAGAATTGAACACTAGCCAGGCAGAGACCAACCTAGAAAGATTATAAAGTATGATATTAATAAAATTTTGAACAGAATTCAAATTACAATGTAAAAACAAGCAAAGAGAAGGAAATTACTGAACTAACTATATAAGTTATACTGTTACAAAAGAAAACAGAATAAAACTAGTTAAGGCCCCAATCCTCCAAAAAGGTCTGTGTGATAAGTGCAGATATTTGGGGGAAGAAGGGGAGGAAGTTAGGGGGAGGTTAGATTGTGTTAAAAATGGCCACCTGCTCTAACTTAGTTTGTCCAGATGGAGACCTTACACTTAGACCCAGTCTCAGTGATCACAAATCAGTCTAAACCTGTAACAGTACAGAAGTTCTGTGCATATAGACTGGTTTAAAAAGGGCAGAACCTGGTTTAAGATAGACCTGGATTGATGTACACTCAAACTTAAATCAATCTAGGTTAGACAGGTGAATGGAACTTCAGTACAGTTACCTGCACAACCCCAGGGCTGGGAAAGTGCAGCTGCTGGCCCTAGCTCTGGGGCTGTGCTTTTCCTACCCACCACCAGGCTATTTTTAGCCCCCCACCTCATTGTTCTCACCCCCGCAGACCAGCCAGCTCCCCACCTCTTCCCCAACTCACAAGCCACTCCTGGTGCTGGCTTTATCAGCAATATATATACATTAGAATAATAGTCCAGGACAACAGCAAGGGTTAATTGATTTTTAAAGGCCTGGTTCTCACACAGTTTCATAGCCTTCAAGGCAGACAGGATGCCTAATCCAGGCAAGCAACAAGGCCAATGGACGTACATGTAGCCTGGGAAATTGTGGGCAAGTATCACACTGTTCCGTAATATGATATAAGGTAGCACCAGCTCACAAAGCCCAAGAGTGGTGAGCCTGAGAGCTCTGGTTTTGGGGGAACAGACCAAATTAGGAGAAGGCCCAGAAAGTCCAAATTAGAATGTATATATGTAATAGGTTTGTAACACAAAAGAATATGCTGATAGAACAGAACGTGGACAGTATGATGACCACAGAGAGACCAATCCGCGATAGCCATGGATGAAGAGTCATCAGGAGGGGAAAAGAATACAAAAGAAGGAACTTTAGAATAGCAAAGGGTCTCTGAGAGGGGAACCCAAAGCACCGTGGACAGAGGGCATACCACCAGCTTATCTCATTCACCCACACTGGGGGGGGGGGGGGGGGGGGGGGGGGGGGGGGGGGGGCGGGGAGGAGATGGGGAGCGCACCTCAGCCTCCAACCTCCAAGCTGCTGACATCTGACATTCAAGAGAGAATCTCAGAGTGAAGCTCGCACCCTGGCCAGATGTACCTTGACTCTGATGACAGCCCTAGGACTAGTAGATATATAGAATTGCTTGTATTATTTTTATCTGCTATCACTGTGTAGCAATAAATTTGCCTATTTTGAAATAGAAAGGTCATGGTCAGTCTGAGAGTTTGGGTATACCTGGAACAAGGTATCTGGCTCACAAATCCAGTGCCAACAAGGTTGTCCACCTTAATCCTGAAAACACTTGCACATGTGAATAATTCCAGTCTTATAAAAAATGACTATATTTACTCAAGTCTAAAATGGAGTCCCCCCATTTAACATGAGGGAAAAACCTCTCATCTTAGACTCCTGTAAAAGGATGGGGGGCACACGGCTGCTGTTGCTCAAGCACCATCCCCTATCCAGGATCAAGGCCACAGATGCAGCCACTACCCTTCTTCATAACCCTTGCCCCCCACTGCCTCTGCACTGCCTCATCTCCCCCCTCCACAGCCTCTTCTCCTCTCTCTCTCTGTCCCTCTCCCTTCCTTCCTTTACCCTTGCTTTGCACCAGTAGGCTATGCGCATGCTGCAACCTAGGGCACTGAGCATAGCCCCAGCCCAGCCCCATAGTAGTGGTGCACGGCTTACATGGCTGCATGGGGCTGGGATTGTATGTACAGTGCCCGAGGCTGGAATGGGGATGGAGCATACCAGATTGGACAGAGGCTGGTGGAAGGAGGAAACAGAGGGGATGAGAGGAGAGAACAGATGCTGGGGGAAGGGGTAGACCTGAGACTTCACAAGGGCAGGCAGGGAGCAGAGGGGAGCAGGCAGAGGCAGTGGCTACCTACTTGACCTCCTCACACCACTTTCCCCACTACTGTCTACTCCCCCTGTAGCAGTGGGAGAAAGGAATTAATTAGCTTGTATAAAGGGAATATTAGAACAAATTTATAAATTTTCCATATATAAAGTCTAATTACTGTGGGGTCATCTTAAATTCAGAGTCATCTTGGATTCAAGTAAATATGGTACTCATTTGCCTAAATGTTCTCAGTCCTTAATCAGGATATAGGAAAGAGAGAATTAGATAACAATTTAAAAATAATTAAAAGAGAAGTTAATATCCTATTTAGAAATGTAACTGAATATTTAAACAAAAGTAACAATAAAATATCAACCAATAAAGTAGTAAGCATATATTGATGGGCTGACTTGTAGTTAAAGTCTAAAAGTGTAGTTAGTAGGAGCAGTTAAGAGAAAGAAAGCATTTTACACAAGATGAACTATATTAGCTAAGCTAAAGAATTTGTAATAGAGAATAATTAGTACCCAGGTATTATTCTAAAAATAGAATAATAATAAGCCCCTTCTCACAAAGTAAGCTTTTCATCCAAATTACAGAAATGAACTAGATCCATGTAGCTACCACAAATAAGATTAACATTTATTTAATCCTCATACTTTATAAGTAGAAAGTGGTTGTCAATTTTATGATAAAACTTAATTTCATTGGAAAATGTAAATTCATTGAGCCTGAAATATTGAATCCAAAACAGCTTGGGTTCAAAATCTTACAAGGCAGGGCACTGACAAAATCCTTTATGGATTCCTGTTAGATAGCCACAGGGCCACAGACCTTGTACTTCTAGGAGCTAAAAAGTAGGACTAGGCAACTTCAGCATCTTTATAAATATGCCTGGTTTATCCAGAGCTGTAGACCTTTGGAGCCCATGACCCTGGCCTGGGTTGTGGCTTGGGGTAAGCCCCCAGTACAGATTCTTCTCTATTATAGAGAAAGACCCCACTCTTTCAGCAGTTGTGCCTCTGGATCATACAGCTAAGTTGTTGTTGCTGCTGTCTGCCCATTTTGTTTGTACAGCATCCAGCAACATGGGGCCATATTCCATGTCTAACATTAATATAGATAGAATAATAATGGTAATGGCATTCTACTATTATCATTGTCATCATATCAGTTTGCAGTTATGCTCTTAGTGATGGAATCTTCATCTTATTTTAGTGAGAAAGTTGTCAAATGCACCAGTCACCATAAACCATAAATAAATGTAATAAAAATTTTGTTAATTTATTCTTTTACATTGTCAAAAGAACTGCATTTTATTTATTTGCTTCTTTCGGTCTCTGGCACTGTGTGGCAGTGCACTGTGTGTGCCTGCCACTTTAAGGGCCTGGAGTTGGCAGACCCCA
>NW_005842830.1:148306-184390 GCF_000455745.1 Alligator sinensis | reverse complement strand
CGGGGGCCTGGGGTCCCGACTGGCCTGGAGGTGGGCCAGGGCAAGTGGCCGAAGGTTCCGGGGGGACCACACCCGAGAGGGGAACATGGCTTTGGGGGGGCTAGGTAGCCCGGATGATGGCGGAGTGGCCGCCTGAGAGGAGAGGATCATAGAGGGATCCTGTACGGATGATTTGGGGGCCCAGTGTGGGGCCGGTGACGATGTGAACACCATGATGCCATCTGCGAGGCTTGGGCTGCGGTATCAGGGGAGGTCGGAGCCGCAGAGTGCCCCCTGGCATCGGGGCATTAAAATGGGTAGCCTCCCGCTTAATTAACATCTTAATCGAACTAATTATCATCAAAGGCGTGGCGGGCGAGATAGGCAGGCGGTTGACCACAGAGACAGGGGGCGGGCCGTGGAACTCGGCCCCCGGGAGGCCCCCTGTCACACACTGGTTATGTCCATTGGAAAATGGTGAACTGAAGACAACCCCTACCTCAAGAATGCTGGTTGGCTAAGCCAGGCTTGGTAATTAAAATTATGAAGTTTGTAATTTTCCCCCCAAAAGTGTGTTCAACAATTTTGAGAAGAAAATTAAAAGGTGCAAGAGGAAACTTCCTTCAAAGTCAATAGAAGCTTTCACCCAAGGGCCTTTCAAGATTATTGCTTAATGACCGTCCAAATTGTGTGTGAGCCATAGCAAATAAGAATCAAAACACATCAAGAATATGGAAAGGGAAAAGACAAGAGTTACATCAGTAAACGTATGTGGAAAAACAAAAAGGAAGAGATACCAATTCTGTAGAACAGGTAGGATTAAAAAGAGAAACATGAAAGAGGTTTTGAGCTGAGATTTTAAATGTTGTATGAAAGAGGAAAAGGTAGAACACAAATGGAACTGACAAACACTGAACCACTCACAATCCTACCAAAGAATTGGTAGGAAAGAAGTTATTTAAGAGGTAGCATTAGAGTTGAGACAACAAAGTGATGCGAGGTGCTGAAATAGTAAGAAACACGATGTATACAAACTACAGCTACTACCAATGTCAGAACGGACAAGGACTCTTTTCATAACAAGTCTTTGCTTGCTTGGGCCACAGGATGAGAGCTAAAAAAAAGTATTTTAGATAGCTCAGCCAGAAAGCTTGAAAGATAATCTATTGTTCAGGGGAGCTGGGTATGTCAATGCCTTACCTTTAAATAGTCCAAACCAAGATTGGTGATCTTTGGATAATTAAAATTCACTTTTCAAACCCCAGAACTTTAAAAAAGTATTTGAGATTCTTGCAAAACATTTCAGTCTACATTTTCCCTACTCCTATTTAGAAATGAATTCAAATATACAAAAAACTAGGATTTTAATATGAGTTATTCATATTCTCTCTCAACAATTGTGTAAATCAACAAATTCTGTAAGAAAAACCTTACATTCCTATTATGTTACAGTTTAATATTTATCCTCAGAACCATTTCCAGAAAACCTTACCAGACATGAACTGTGTAATAAAGGATAATTCCATTTGGCTCCAGTGGTGGTTTCCATGACAACTTCACAATGACACCCGACAACTGTTTTACAGAAAGGGATTCTGGAGGAGAACTAGGAACTATAAAGTGAAAATACAGGACACAACATCTTGTTAAACAGCCAAGATCTATATGACATGGTTAAATGCAGTATCTTTAAATCAGATTTTAATTATTTGTGCTAGAAAGTGAATTATGGAACCACACAGGTACAGTATTCATATCAAGTGTTGCTACAGCCAGCTTCTTTTCCTTTTTCAGCCAGATGATAAAGGAAGATTTTGCATGGTGGTGTTAAAACATCTGTTTCTGTTATTCAATGGAAAAAATATTTCATGAGAAAACAGAGCAATGGGCATGTCACAGTGATTCCTCTACTGTTCAAGTACATTGTGATTTTTCTCCTTCCAATAAAAGCATGAACTTTATAGGTGTGAATGCATGTAAAATATAGCAAAAGAGTTCCCCTGAGGAGAAAAGGAGCTGGAAATAATTATATGAAGCACAAAAAGGTGGGAAAATTGATTCTCATGGCATTGAGAGATGATAAAAATGAGGGATACCGTGCAAGAGTTAAATCTATTCATTCTACCTAATAAAGAACATATCCATACCTTAAACATGTCACAGAAGAAATATACATGTATTTCAAATGAACAAGACAATTAACATTCATTTTAAGGTGAATACTAGGCAGCTGTCTAACCACTTAGCACTGAACTACCCTAGTTAAATGAAAATGTTATAACAAGTTTTGATTCTAATGCTGATGCAAATGTACCCATGTACGTGTTTAGTATTAATACTGCTTTCTACTAACTGAGGAAGTAAAAGATTTTATTTTCTTCACAGCTACCATACAGAAGTAGACACTACTGCAAAATAATGTTAACACACTTATTTTCCAAATTAAACAGAGCAGCATCATGTAGTAAAAATTCAGGTCATAGTTGTAGTCATGCATGGAAATTGAGAACATAAGCATAGCTGTTAGCAAATCTGTGAGGCATTTGGTCTGGTATTCTGAACACAGTGTACTTGTGAATATGATACATGTGGCATATTATAAACATTTTTATTTTTCAGTTGTTCTTCCTTTTTCTTTACTATGAAGGACAGCAGAAATGTCCTTTTTAACTACTTACTTTTGGTACCTTTTGAAAGAGATCTCAATTCTGTCTGAACAAAAGCTTATTAAATTCAGTGCATGCCTTTATTTACAGGAGGAAAAATGGTGACAGCTGTATTTAGTATTTTACTTGTTATATTATCCTCAGTGGCACTACAGTAAAAGGTCGAGTAAATAGTAAATGTCACCTCTCAGGCATGTGTGATTTCTCAGATACTGTCTTTAACTGATACAGCTCTTTATTTAGGCTGCATACACTCTACCAACATAGAGAATGAATATTTACTCTTTAAAAAAAAACACTTTTGATAAAAGATGGCATTATGTATAATGTTGGCAATGCACTATAGCAACATTTGTATTGAGCAATCTAATATGGACCCAACTCTGAAATCCTTTGGCCACTTTGTGAGTTTTGCAGAGACCTGTCACCACAGCAGGCTCTCCCCCAAGAAGCTCGGTTTAATGCAAGCCTGATGCCTCCAAGAAGCACAGATGCTCTGATACTATTATATCAAAGGTATTATGTACCCTGATAACATACCCTACTAGACTAGTTACAAGAGACAGTAGTGTACTAGGTCTATCCTTGGCCTCCTGCTCCATAATTAGTTCAGGAAACCTAGTGTTACTGATTAGGGCTTTTCAGCATGACCACAGTACAAATAAATATAAAATGTAAATACTTAGGAAGAGCCCAACAATCTCTGGAACACAAGAGATGAAGATGTTCCTGGTTCATATGCAAAGAGAATAAGGAAAGCACTGTTCCTAATTTAACTCTGCCTTATAGTATTTTAGGCAAAAATTACAAGATGTGGATAAGTCCAGAGGTGTAACTGGGCAGTTCTTTGCCATGGAGAGCAGCAATGCTCAGGCTAGCAGCAGCAACACAGCAGCTACTATTTTTGTGGCCTGCCCAAGTTGATGTTTAGGGTTGGTGCTCCAGTCTCCACCCCCCACTCCCCGCAACACCTTAATTACACCACTAGATAAGATGCTAATGAAAGGTAGCTACATTTCCAAATGCAGCACTCTTTTGGTGTGGCAAAATGTGTTCCAATAAGAGTAAAGATCCCTAACATCTAAATGGAAGGTATCCATTGAAAGCATCAAAAGTAAAAAAAAAAAAAAAAAATATACAAAGACTTTTGAAATAAACGTTAAGACCAGTCTAATAGAACTGTACAGTGATACTACTTACCATCTTCATCTGTCAGTATGTCATGTGGTGCACTATGAACCCCTTCACCGTTGGTAGTGCTTGCAGATATTTCTATTGTATATTTTGTATATTTCTTTAAACCTAAATAAAACAGAATTCAGTAAACTACATTATAAAAGTTACAGAGGTTTCTTTGACAGCCAAGCTTTAAAAAAAAAAAAATGAGAGAGTAAATTGGGATTCTCAGCCCATAAGTATATCCCTGCCTCACTTTAAAAAATATTGAATATATCTACAATTGCCTATTGACTTCAAATTTTGTATTCAAAATGACAAAAAAATTGAAGAATTTTCAGACCAAATATTTCTGACTCCTACAGCACTTGAATTAAATCTCAGCATTTAATATCTTCTAATATTTCAGAAGTCCAAAAGTTCTGATATAAAAATCTGCAAGTTCACATGGTGAAAAATCAATTTGAACTTTTTTTTAATCTATAATATAGATAATTGTGTTTGAAAACTAAATTCTAATCCCAACCCTTACATTCATACTTAATTTTATACCTATCTCTAGTCCCACTGAAGTTAATGGAACTAATTACATATGTACAGGATGAAAATCGTAAAATGCGCAAATAGCAGTGAGTCTACTGTCAGTGGTGGCCATCTTCTCAAAATGTGAGATGTAGTGACATCTTGTAAGTCATGAATATTTGCATCAAACTATCTCCAGATAGGTAAATGAACATGAGAACAAGTTTGATACAAGTTATACAACATGACCTATAAAAGCATAACCTAAGCTGGACACAATTAGGTTTCCGATTTTTACATACTGACCTGTAATATGTAGTGTCTGAAGGGTAGAATTTATGATTCTTTGCTCAGTTCCATTACTCTCCCTGAGGTATACAGTGTACTTCTGTATGATCCCATTGGGATCAGATGGTGGAAAAAATGACAATTCGATTTCCATAGATGAGATGTTTCTATAGGTGATATTTTCTGGGGCAGTATCAGGAACTGAAGGAAGAAAATGTATACTTATAAAAGATTTAAGTCAAAGTTTCATTCATTTATTAAGCATCTCCTCACAACACACAGCATATTGGAAATATTTGATCTTTTGTACTAAAAGCTATCATATTATTTTGAAAACAAGCTGAGCCGCAAGGTAAAAAAGACACAAGGAATATATTGATCATTTATAATGAGAGTTTATTTAGATTCATAGAATATTTTTTAACATCTCGGCATCACAGTTAATACCCTCTGACTCATTTTCTCCTACCTCATGATGCTGAATCCTCTTTCATACAGCTCAATACAACTCTTCATTGACAGGCTGCCAGTATTTTAGCAAAGGGCTTCTACCACATTTTCTCCTTTAGCCTTTGCTGAACCAAATGTACTTTTGATACAAATGTTCACAAAGGAGGAGGTACTAGGAAAGCTTTTATTTGATTTTTCCATTTAAGAACCCCCCCCGCCCCCAAACATACTTTTCCACAACTCCACAATTGGAGGGCTCCAATTGTGGGCTCCACAATTCAAAAAGGATATGGAGAAGCTTGAGAGAGTCCAGAGAAGAGCCACGTGCATGATCAGAGGTCAGGGAAGCAGACCCTACGATGACAGGCTGAGAGCCCTGGGGCTCTTTAGCCTGGAAAAGCGCAGGCTCAGGGGTGATCTGATGGCCACCTACAAGTTTATCAGGGGTGACCACCAGCATCTGGGGGAACGTTTGTTCACCAGAGCGCCCCAAGGGATGACGAGGTCGAATGGTCACAAACTACTTCAAGATCGTTTCAGGCTGGACATAAGGAAGAATTTCTTTATTGTCCGAGCCCCCAAGGTCTGGAACAGCCTGCCACCGGAGGTGGTTCAAGCGCCTTCATTGAACACGTTCAAGATGAAACTGGATGCTTATCTTGCTGGGATCCTATGACCCCAGCTGACTTCCTGTCCTTTGGGCAGGGGGCTGGACTCGATGATCTTCCGAGGTCCCTTCCAGCCCTAATGTCTATGAAATCTATGAAACTCATAACCAAGGAGGAGACATGGTCTCCTGGTAACTAAGCTTACATTATATTTTTATTTTGATCCTAAAAAAGTATTTCTACAATAATGTTAGTACAGTACAGTCTTCATACTGCAGTATCTTAAGTTATTTATTAAAGATTCTCACCAAGTTTAAGGCCCTGGTATTAAAGTCTCCATTGACTTTTAAGAACAAATGAGAGATTATGTTACTTACCTTTAGGTAAACAAATACAAACAGTTTTACACAGAGTATCGTGATTATCTTTGCCTATCCAAATGAACATAGCTCAAATGTTTCAAATGTTCATTTATAGAGTCAGTTTTTAAAATCCGTATTTATGCATAGTAGCCTATTTTTGTAGCTTTCCCTAGCTTCATGTTTCTTTTTCCTTTTTCTTTTCTTTTTTTTTTTTTAACTTCCTCAAGACAGAAAATGAACTTTCACATGATCTAGAGTCCATCTTATTTTCCTTTGCTTCCAGAATTCTAGAGCATTTAGTTCACTCTCACTGGCCCTCTGTAATAGATTCCTTCCAGTTAGGCTTTTGTCTCTCTACTCCAATGATGCTACCCTTATCGAGGTTATTAATGTCATATATATCGTCTTCCCATCCTTCCTCTCTGTTTATATCCCTAAGAGATCCTTTCAGTCCTTTCCGCAATGTCTCCCTTTGTAACCTTATTTCTTCCCATTCATTCGAACACCACCTATCAGCCAGTTAGTCAAAAAATACTACTCAGATCTCCTGACATCTCACCCTCAGTGGGATCCCAGTTTTTCTAGCTGCCTCTGCAACATCTGCTCTTCAACAACTACCTCAGCCTTTCCCCCTAAACCTTCTCTGGACTCTCTTCTCTGCACTGATAGAGAATAATTCCACTACCTTGACTGTCTCCCAGACTTTTCTTTTTCTTCTCCCTTCCTACACTTACCCTTTATGTAAAGTTTCTCACTACATTTTGTTTTTTTCTGTTTAATATGTTCAAAATCTACCTCTCCTTTGTAATCCCCAGTGATAAAGCATATTTTCCCTGTTGTGGGCAAATTCAAATTTTATCTAATGTAACCATCTCCTGTTCCAATTCATAGTAAGGCCCCTTCCAACCCCTAACATCTATGAATCTTTCCCTTCTCCAAAATGTTGCTAAGAAAATCATATTCCTGTTATTTCAGCCATGACATCACGTGTCTTTGAATTATTTTATTGGCTTCCTTTCTCTTATCGAAATCAAATTCAAGCTCCCCATCCTCAACAAAAAGCCTGGCTTTTTTAAATTCCTCCTTTCCCTTAAAAATGAGATGTTCTGTTGGAAGGCAGGAGGAATTTTCTGGAACTTAAGTAAGCCAATATAGGATGTAACACAGCCCCTTTCTTGCCCCTTACTAAGAACTCACATGGGTGGAGAAGGAAAAAATTTGGATCAAAATTAATGAAAAGAAAAAAACATATTGCCTTTAATAGAATACAGTGATTTTTCTATGCCTAAAGTGCCAACCAATCAAAACAAACCAACAACCAATTGTAAATAAATTATGGTATTTAAGAAAATTCTTACCAGTTTCAGGAGTTCTTACAGACAGTGGAAATGATGACTGATTTCCATGGCCCAGTCTAGTAAAAGCCCTTACAGAAATGTTGTAGGCAGTGTAAGGTTTCAGTCCACGTAATAAAATACTTGTATTTGAGGTATTTTTAATAAATAGATCATTGGCATAATTGTACAAAACTTCATAATGAGTTATGATCCCATTAGGTTGATCAGGTGGTGACCATCTCAAGTTTATTTCTGTTGCAGTTGCATCTAATAACTTTATATTCTGAGGTGGGGAGCCTGGTTCTGGAACAAAGAATACAAAAATTAAACATTTTTGAAAATTTTAACTGATTGCATATAGAAGTTCTCAAATATGCACATACTGTTTGGAAAATGTAGGTGTTGCTGCAGAGATACCCAGAGCTAAAGGAGATGAAAACCATCTGTTTTCTCACAAAGGTTTTACCTATAACTTAGGAGGCTTCTGCCAGAAGACAATGGTCACCATGGGGAATATGACAGAGTGCATGCACATTTTCACAGCTCCACTAGAGCAGCTGTGCTGGCAAGGGTGTCTGTGGCAGGGCACCTTTGGTACCTGCCACTTTAGGCCCACAACAGGCCGCAGAGCAGCCAGCAGGTGACTGTACTTCCAATCAGGAGTCACATGGCCAGCAGGAGGCCGCCTGATTGGGAAGAGGGCCCAGCTGCTAGAGATAAGAGGAGGTCCTGAGCAGTAGAGCCAGCAGTTGTGGCAAGCAGCTGGAGGGAGAACATTGCCCAGCTGGAGCTGCTGCTCACATAACATCATGGAGGTACAGGGAAGGAACTATTGGGATGGAGGAGTCTCCTGTTCCTGGGGAATGACCTAAAACTACACCCTGCTGGAGTTGGATGGTGTGGTGGGACTGCTTGTGGCAGGGGGGGCGCTTCAAAATGGATGGTGTGGTGGGACTGCTTGTGGCAGGGCAGCTTCTAGAAAATGCCACACCTGTGCCTCCCCACTGAAGGGCAAGTATGGGGCACCAGAAAGCCTCAGCCCCCTCTGCCTTGCACGTTACCCCATGGAGGGGAGACTAGGGAAGCACACCCTGAGAGAAAAGCACAGGGGCCCAAGCCCACTGAGTGGGGCCTGAGGCAGGACCCAGACCCTTTGTGTGGGGCCTAGAGAAGGGTCCAGGTTTATCCACAGACACCTGATGCCTGAGTGGGCCATAGGCTATGAGTGGGGTCCAGGCATATCTGCGGACACCTGCGACGCACAGGGTGTAAGCCCTCATAGTCCCAGTGTGGGGGCAGAGTAATGTCCAGCAGCCGTGTAGAGTAGGGCCTTATGGGGCCTGAAGGACTGCACATGAGCCAACCAGAGTAGGCAGAGTGGAGGCCTTAGTGAAAGGGTATGAGTGGAAGCCCTAGTGACAGGGCATGGGATACAGTATGAGGGAAGGTTCAGAGCCGTGTATAACATCCTAGGTATCAGGGCATAAAATGGGCAGCCTCCCACATTATTACATTTTCTTTTATACATCAAGGCATGGCAGAAAAGATGGTGCAGGATGCCCTAGACAGGTGGGCAAGCTGACTTTGTGACTGGCCTAGTGATGTCCCCCGCATCACAGTGTTAAGTTCATTGTAGGAGACCACAACTCCTGAAGGGATCCTGGCAGCCTGCGGAAGGTGCAAATCCATCTACATGTACTTTCTATTAGCTGCCGGGTGGCAACAGAAAGCTATTTCAGTCAGAAAGATTATTATTATGTCAGTAGAAAGAAGGGGTTCTACCACCACAGTATAGCTTTAAGTATGGACATACTTACTTTTGCTTAGTTTTAATAGGCAGAATTATGCAACATAGGCCAGGCCTAAATCTAACCAGTTTTTTACCCTAGCCCAATTTTCCCACAATATTACTGTAGTCAAAACTTTGATCATCTTACACCCCAAACACGGTAGCTTTTCTAGATTTTCTTTATTTAACTCTATGCAAACCCATCCAATATGAAGCCACAAAAGAAACCTCTGTACATCAAGACTTTCTTCAGATCCCTTCCTCAGCTTCCACATCCAATTCAAGCTATTTATTCATACGTTCACGGAGCTTAACTCCTGCCTGTTTCTGTATTCTTTTTTTTTTTTAGGCAACTCATCCTCTCATCACTAATCCCAAGAATCCTTACAACTAATCAGACTGCTGTACCTTCTTCCATACACGCATTTTTTCATGATCCACCCACCTTGCCTGCACCATCCTCTCCTTCTGCAAATCTTTTCTTTGCCCAAGCAAAAACACAACGAGTATTGCAAATACTTGCTTTTACATCTTGGAAAAATCTCAAAACATGCATTACTCAAAACAATATCTGTGTTGGCATATCTTCTGTCTTCTGCTAATCCATCTGGGGATTTGTTGCCATTCCTTCTTTTTAATGTTCTAAACTCAGTGCTGATCATGCTGTCAAATTACTATGGCCGATGCAACAGTCTCATCGATGTCAGTGGGATTTTGTGAAAGCTTAATGGTCTGATTGCATGAACAGGACCATAGATAGTTATCCTGATTCTTCTCCCACTTATACCAATTTTAATCTATTGCACTGGTTCTTAACCTTTTCAGGATCAGGGCACCTCTCTTCTTCCACCACTTTTTTGAAGGACTTAAATGGATATAAAAGTGCCTACCAGTTCCAATCTGGATTGCCACAGAATTTAGGCACAGTTAGGAACTATAATGCTTGACCTACATCCTAATCCTGAGGTATCTAAGGATTCCATGTGGTTTGTAATGGTTGGAGCTGTGTCAAACTAAATTACTTTTTGGAATGTAGGCAAATAAATTCCACCTGAGTCCTGTTTAGATATCTATGAGTTGGATCTATCCCTTCTGAATAACCAGCTTTTCTAGAAAAGAGATATTCATATCTAGTGCAGGCATTTTGAGCATACTATGATTGCTGACCCAAGGTCAGATGCTGCAAGTAGATTTTCAACTGTCATACTACTCCATAGCTAGACTTGCTTTATGTGTGACCTTAACATCACTGTACACAGAATTATACACAGATCTTAATGGTCATCAATCAGCAGTGAGCTCGATGGAAGTTTGGCCGAAACTCCGAATTGAACAGGCCCCATTCCCCACCCGCTCTCCCAGTCCCAGTCAATGGCTGCAACACCCAGCCCCAGTGTCCTGGCAAGTCCTGCACTCACTGGCTCCTGCCAGGTGGAGGGGCGATCCTCACTGCCCCACACTGCATGGGGAGGGGCTCTGCCATGAGCCCCCAGAGGCCCTGATGGCCACTGCAGCAGCTGGTGAGTGCTGGGCTTTTTTTTTTTTTTTTTTTTTTAAAGGGCTGGGGATTGGGGCTGGGTGGGGCCAGCCATTGATGGGGCTGGGAGAGTGGGCAGAGGATGGGGCTGGGGGGAGGGGGGGGCTCCCTATGGTCCCCTACTTACCAGCACGGAGCCCAGGTCCAGCTCCCTGCAACAGCAAGTGGGGACTGCCCAAATCTCAAAATCTTTTCCGAATTGATTTGGAGGCTTTGAATCAATTCAGACTTTTAATAAGTCTCCCGATTCAATTCGGATTCAGAGATTTGGCCACCGAATCGGACCGAATCTCCTCCAAATTGAATCAGCAACCAAAGCGTCGCACAGCCCTACCAATCATGCTTTTTAAGAACCAGGAGGGCCTAGCATTCTCAGAGACTCGAATCCTTCCTACCTCTCTTGTGCTGTGTTGGACTACCTGCTTCTAATGCCCTTATATAACAGCATTTAGAAACATTTACATAGATACTCCCTGCTATGATACAAAAGTCCTGAGGGAAAACAACTTCAAAGTAATGGGGAATAGACACAAAAATGGTCCTCTCCTTTTCACAACACTGGATGGCTATAGCTGTCCAAAGACGGAAAAGTTCTGAGGCAGCGTGCATGTGGCAGAGGGATGGATCTCTTGCAAACCTGGATGCTCCAGAACACCTTTAGAATTCTCTCCTGTGTCCTGAAAGAAATGATGCAGCTCTCCACCACCTCAGAACCTGAACTAAAAAGCTAGCCACATATATCTGATAGATGCACATGTGGTTAGTGGATTTATCTGTTAATGTTTTTAAACAATGAATAATAAACAACCAAATTCATAACATCTCTTTTACTGATGCTGGTAAAAAAGAAAATCCAAATAACTTGCTTAGTTTTATGTATGTCATTTCTGTGATGCACTTCAAAATGTGGCCATGTCTTACCCTCCTAAACTGAAGTCATAGTAAGCAATAGTGGATCTCTTGTTTCCTAGGCCCTATTCCACAAACATCACAGCTGCCATAACCCATAGTTTCCAGCTAAGGTACAGGGGATAGAAAACTCCCCTGAGAAGAGTGGTAACCCTTAGGTAGTATGAATGTGCCTCCCAAAAAT
Organism: Alligator sinensis; assembly: GCF_000455745.1. Taxonomy (NCBI): domain Eukaryota; kingdom Metazoa; phylum Chordata; order Crocodylia; family Alligatoridae; genus Alligator; species Alligator sinensis. The sequence goes on along the minus strand of NW_005842830.1, from coordinate 172,583 downwards.
GTCCAAAGCAAAGGAAGAATAAACTGCTGTTTGGGGCCATCCATATTGCTATCTGGCCAATTGAACATCCCAGCCCCACCCAGCCCCAATGTCCTTAAAAGGTGGCTCCATATTTTAGACTGTGATCCTAACTTGTGTGCTGGATTATTTGTACATGCACCAGTACTCTAGATAGGCACCTGGTTCAACAAAGAAATGTTAGTGCAAAAATACGCTTACCATCTTCTGGTGTTCTTACAAAAATATCATTCTCTTCAGACAGAGCACTCTCTCCCACAGTAGTGGATGCTGCTACTCTCATTTTATAATTTGTGTACTTTTCCAAACCTAAGAAGGAAAAGGAAAATCTTGAGTCTGTGATCTACACCATCTTTTCTTTTCTGTACATTTATTTCAGCATTAAAATGTGCATGTTTTAATATCTTAATCATTATAACATACATATTTTAGTGAGCAAACAGGAGCAGCAAAGAGGGCAATTCACAAGCAGTTCACTGGGAAAAAGAGAAAGAAGTGAAAGAGGAAGAGGAGCCAGGCATAAGGCATCAGATCCTGTTTCTTGAAGGTAAGTGAGCTAGAGCTGTCTGCGTGTTTGGCTTGCTAAGTTTTTGTTTGGTGTGCTATGTGTTTGGGTATGTGCTCTAAGTAGCTGGGAGTGCTACTAGCTGGGTGACTGTGGCTTGTGTCTGATGAAATCCCTAACAAGGGGGCAGAGTCATTCCAGGCCCAGAAGGGTATAGAGGAGACTCTCCAACAACCAGAGAGTGAGTGAACAGGGGCAGCAAATAGGGCAGTTTGCAAGCAGTTCACAGGTCAGTTCATCACCCTACTCTTTGAAGGGCAACCTTTAAAGTAAGTTCTTTCCTTAAATAAGAGTAACTAACCTGCATATATTTAGCATAAGTAGCTAAAACTCAGCAGTTAGACCAATACTCAAGCCCCTTGTTTAACCAGAGTTCAGAGTCAGTGAAGAGTCCACTAGGGAGTTTGTCCAGAAATTCTCTCATCTTCCTTCACTATAGATTTGGTGAAAGGAAGCAGTTTAGCAGGGACAGATCAGCGGAGCAGATCAATAGTAACTACAGGACTCTGGGTGCACAGGTGAAGAAGACAGGGGCTCAAGCAGTGTTCTTCTTGATCCTTCCAGTCAAAGGGAAAAGCCTGCGTAGGAATGGATGCATCCTACAGATCAATGCATGACTGCACAGATGATGTTGCCAGCTGGCCTTTGGCTTCTTCGAACATGGGATGTTGTTCCAAGAAGGATTGCTAGAAAGCGATAAGATCCACCTGACAAGAAGAGGGAAGAACATCTTCACAGACAAGATTGCTAACCTAGTGAGGAGGACTTGAAACTATATTCACGAGGGAAAGTAGAAACTTGAGCAAACGATTTGGGAGAAGTATGAGTATTGCTCAGTCTTGCAGGGATGAAATCAGAAAAGCCAAAGCTCAATTGCTGTTGCAGCTAGCAAGGAGTGTGAAGAATAACTACAAGTATGTCACTAACAAAAAGATGATTAGGGAGAGTTTGGGTTCCTTACTAAATGGGGGAGGCAACTTATTGACAGATGATGTGGAAAAGGCTGAAGTATGTAATGCCTGTTTTACGTCAGCTTTCACAGGCAAAGTCAGCTCCCAGACTACTGCACCTGGCAACAAAGTTTGGGGAGGAGGTGAATGGTGAAAGAACAGGTTAGGGACTATTTAGAAAAACTGAACATATAAAAGTCCATGGTGCTGAACACAATGCACCCAGAGGTGCTGAGAGAGTTGGCTTATGTAAGTGTAGAGCCCCTGTCCACTTTCTTTAAAAACTCATGGCAATTGGAAAGTGTCCTGGACAACTGGAAAAGAGCAAATATAGTGCCCTTCTTGGGAAGGAGGAGGATCCAGGGAATTATGGACCAGTCAGTCTCACCTCAGTCCCTTGGATGAATGGACTGTAAGGTGGATAGAAAACTGGCTGGATCGTCAGGCTCAAAGGATAGTAATCAATAGCTTGCTGTCTAGCTGGAAGCCAGTATCATGTGGAGTGTTCCAGAGGCTGGTCCTGGAGCTGTTTTTTTCCAATATCTTCATCAACCATCTGGAAGATAGGATGAGGTGCACCCTCACCAAGTTTGCCAATGACACCAGGGTGGGAGGAGTAGCAGATATACTGGAGGATATGGCTAGGATTCAGAGACCTCAACAAATGGAGGACTGGACCAAAAGAAATCTCATAAGGACAAGAACAAAGTCTACAGAAAAAAGTATGGACATATTGGAGAGAGTCCAGTGGAAGGCATCGAAAGTGGTTAGAGGGCTGGGGCACATGACTTGAGGGAAGGCTGAGGGAACTGGGCTTATTTAGTGTTTATTTAGGACTTAATTGTAGCCTTCAACTACCTGAAGGGTGGTCACAAAGAGGATGGAGCTAGACTGCTCTTAGTGGTGGGAGATGAGATGATACAACAAGGAGCAACGGTCTCAAGCTGCAGCCAGGGAAGTTTAGGTTAGATATTAGGAAAACATTTTTTGCCAGGAAGGTAGTAAAGTGGCTTCCCAGAGAGGTTGTGGAGTCTCCATCTTTAGAGGTTTTTAAGACCTAGGTAGCCTTGGCTTTGATGCTGTAGTTGGGGGTTGTCCTCCTTTAAGGGGTTGGTCCTGCTTTGCTCCTGAGGTCCCTTACAACCCTAATTTTCTATAATTCTATCTTATTTCCTTCTTCATGCTAAACAGTCAGTTAATTTTAGGAGAAGATGACTAGTCTTTGTTCAGTACTTTAGCAATTAATCCACCTGGAATCCTGCATGAGTGAGTATTTGTGTGTGCGTGCATACATATGCCTACATAAGCATATACATGTTGTATAAAATTATGGTACTATGAGAATTGAAAACTGGTGTTTGAAAAACCACTATTTTTATTGCTAAAAGAAAAGGTAATCTTAAAAGCAGAGAAAATTATAATTTTATAATACACAGTGGAAAAAAGTAAAAGAACTTGCACTAAAGAAACGTTAACTCAGATTGTCATCCTTACACATGAAAAGCCAAAACAGTTTATTGCTATGGGAAAAAAAATCCATGGGAAAACTACTGAATAAATTATCAATCATCGTTCTGAAACAGCTGGAGTGAATAGGATTTATTTTACCTTAAAGGCCACCCTGAAACCTGTTAAATTGATTTGGATTAACAGAAGACTTCAGCTTTCTATGAGAAAGTTATTTCTGGTCCTGTGCCCTCCTCTCCCATCAAACTCCCTTCAGGTCCTTGACCTCCTCTGGAGCCATATAGCCAAGAAGATTTCTAGCCATGCCAGACCCTGAGCCGAGAACTTTTATTACCTTTTCCAGATAATTTCCAAGAACCCAAACAAGGATACAACAGGTCTTTTCCACCAGCACCACTCACTCCTCCCCTAACATGTCACTATACCCTTCCCAAACCTCCATGGGGTTAGTAGCAAGAAGAGGACAATGCTTCGAAAGTGCTGCCCAAGGTCCCCTTTCACGTAGAGTTCAGGAAAGAAAAACCTAGTCTGCCTACACTGTAAATACTTATACCTTTTAAAATTAGTGATGGTAAAACTGGCACGGCACAGCTGTAATTTATTTTATGAAGCTACACTGTACCTGTTATAAATAAGCTGTTGTTTGTGGTTATCAACTGGAATGTTCTCTTTGTATCCAATTCCATTGCATAAACTGTATAATGAGTGATTTTTCCATTTGGATTTGCTGGAGGATCCCAATATAGCAAAACAGATGATGAGCTAATATTTTTATAATGTATATTTTGTACTGAGCTGGGCACTAAAGAAACAAAGACAAAAAATAAAATTGCATGTAGGAGCAATAACAATGATAACAAAAACAAGAGGAAAAGGAGGAATCATTTACAGCAAATTATTTCAGAGTTATAAACATGTACCTTGTTCACGTGTTCTAACTGAGAGAACAGCTGGTGGCCCTTCTCCAATCATAGTGAAAGCAGACACACTGATTGTGTAGTTTGTGAAAGGCAGAAGGCCTTTTATAACATATGACAGCTCTTCAGCTGAAATATCAATGGCATATTCGTTATCTGTCATTTTAAAAGGGAATAAAAATCTTTGTTATCCATTTGTAAAACTAAAGGATTTTTTGCAAGCTGAAATGTCCACGCAATATTAATACAGATATTTTCACTTCACTTTCAGGCCAACCTAGAAGGTAGATGTTGCATTGTTTTGCAGGGACAGAGGAATGTCCTAACCCTTCCAATATGCATAGTCATGAAAAAAAATTGGACTGGAAGGATCTCAGAAGGATATCTGGTTCAACCCCATGTTCAAGGCATGATCATCCCTGTCTAAACCATCTCATCCAAATGACTGTCTAAATCTGCTCTTAAAAATTGCCAGGGATGGAAATTCCACAATCTTTCTAATCCGTTTGAGTGCTCATAGTTAAGACATTTTTTTCCTAATATTCCAACCTATGTTTTTCTATTGTAATTTGAGACTAATGTCTTGTCCTGTTATTTGGGATATCAGAGGTTTCTACCCTCCATTATACTGGAGAGGCAGTGTTTAACTGAGTTTAAAATCACAGTTTGACCCTCTAGCTGCTGTTTAAATCTCTTACTGTAAAAAAAAATGTGGAGAAGCATTTTAAGCCTGTATTTAATGGGTCATAAATATCCATACTTACTAAAGAAACAATGTTCCATTGATAATTTAGAACAAGTGTACACACTAATGACATCACCATGTCACGGGGTCATCTCCACCTGTTTGTCACCCATACAGCAGAGTTATAACTTTTTGACCTATTTACCTTCAGTGACATTTGAAAACCTATTAGTCAAAAGGCTCAGAGAAATCAAGGTCTGTGAAGGGCCTGGAGATATGTTAATCCCCTACAATCACACCTGCTTTGGCAACTGTAATAACTGATTGTCTATGCAGCTTGGCTGATGGCTCAAGGGTGCTACTTTCTCTAGAAGGAAGGTCAGCTGGGTGACAAGGGGCTAGCTCCTGCCTGTGTGGCATTCTCATTTGCTTCAGAAGGTTATTTGGTAGTAAAAAAAATCCGACTCCAGCAAATCACCCATTGATAATTTAGTTGAACTCTGTGCTAAAGATCATATTTGTGACAGTGACCGGGACTTTTTGAACATGGAGGAAGGTAAAAAAAAAAAAATCTTAAAATTTACCAGAAGCTGAATGTAATTCTTCAGCTCCATCCATATTGGGCAAATTATCATTAGACAAACTCATAAATATTCCTGGGGAATCTGTTTGTATTGTGGAGAACATCTCGCCTGAGCCTTCATATAATCCAGTGGCTGTTTCTATTGTATTCCAAGTGAAAGACTGGATATTTTCATTTATTATGTCTGGATCCATAGAATCAATCAAATACTAAAAGTAAAGAATACAAAAATAACTTAGAAACCATATGTGACACCATTAATTTGCTTTTCTCATTAGAATGCTTATTACTATATACTTAAAATATTATAAATGAATAGAATATAATAGTATACGAGACAAATTAGACTAATATATATTGTAGATGGAGCTCATTATGTTGGTCACAAATACAGCTGCCTGACACTGTCCATTAAAAGAAGCTCTCTCAGATGCCTGTAACTTTGCTCAACTAACTTCTCAAACAAATTTTCCATGTTTCCAAATGGAAATGTTCTATGATGTCTGAGACCAGCTGAGTTCTTTCGCTAGTTTTAGAAAGTTTCAGCCCAAATAACTCAACAGTTTCTGAACACATAATTACAGAATCATATGTTGCTTTGTGTTGTTAAAAATATCTTACAAATATTTCACAGAAAAGTTCTAGTGCCCCCATGTCTTTGAGTAAGATCCTGAAATTTAAGAGGGAATTACCCTCGTGTCACAGACATCCCATGCTCAGTAGTGACTTGTTAGAGTTTGGAAGAAAATTCTCTGATGATTCCATCTATACTAAGTATGTTCAAGCCCAAGGCTGCAAAAATGGCAATTAGGCTTTGAACTGAGAGGAGGGAGAATCTATCCTGTTATCTCCATGTTCTCCCTATCGAATATGGAGAATGGGTTACAGATTGGACTACGTGGGAATGAAAAGGAGCCAGAAGATTAAAAGAAACAGAGGGGAGTACAATAGGAGCCAGTAGGGTAGCTAGGAGTAGGGGAGGGAAGGAAAGAGGACTGGAGTATATTTATGTGCAAAGTGGGCAGCAGGAAGAAGGCAGGGGATATGGGCATGGATAGGCACAAAAAACAAAGGGACAAGAACTGGGAAATGCAAAGAAGGATAGGAGAAGACTATCAGAACCCAGTGGGTGAATGGTAGAGAGCAGTAGAGGGGTGGGAGTGAGATATGGAGTTAAATAGGGATGGGCAAAGGGACAACACGATACAATCTATATCCACCAGAAACCATTCTCTCATCCAGAACCTGGAACTGAACCTATGAATCCCAAGTCTCTACATCAGTCATTGTCAGCTGTGGCCAAGTCTTCACTGTCAAAAGGTATGTATTTACAGCAAGATAACTAGCATGTATTGACTAACAAGATCCTGTACTGGTGAGGTACAGGTATCCTTACAAGATACTTGGTGAGGTCAAGCACAGGCAGAGATAAACAGCACAGGACTTTGCAGTAATCCATATGAGTCACCCAGCTGAAAAAATATACTTTGTGGCAGCAAAGAAACAGGTTTTGTCTAATTCCTCTCTTGTACTTGGTCCTGAAAAGATAACGGCTACTAATGCTGTCAGTTACTACTTTAGATAAAAAGGTAATAAATCTAAAGGTCCAAATACTGATAAAGTTTATAGTCAGGATCAATATCTTTCCATATAATCCAATGTTTGCCTTTATTTTCTGTTGTTGGGTTTGTTTTTTCAATTTGGAAATCACATCCAATACATCATAATAAAATAATGCTTAGGAGTCAATGCTACATTAGGAACTGATAAAATTACAATAGTCTTTGCAACCTTAATTTGGCTCCTAGTATCTACGATGTATGGTACAATCTTTAATTACATGAACACATACAATTTTTTTCCCCAAAGCACCCTTCCCAAGTTTAATAAATGAGCAGTTACTTATTTTAATTCTATTTTGTGTGTGGTTCCAGGCACAGCATTCAATTTGAAAACAAACTGTTCTCAACTCTCATCAAATTAGACTATACTCCCTGTTTATGCAGAACATCTTGGTTAGGGACAGACGTTCAAAAAGCCGGAGCCTGAACCGATTCAACCTTTGATTCAACTGATTCAACCTTAGTCTAACCTGGCTAGGCTGAACCGGTTCAAAACCAGACAAACATGCTCTCTTCACTGAGGCAATGTGGGCACATGTCTGCAGTTGCTCAGGCCAGGAGCCGGGGGGTGCTAGAGCGGCCCTCGGCTGCAGGGAAGCTGTGCTGGGGGGGTGCGTGGCCCACCCAGGTTGAACTGGCCAGAGAGGGGTTTAATCCCCCCCCCCCCCCGTGCCACCAGCAGGGACTGGAGCTGGGTCGGCCCGGCACTCACCCCTCACTTCCTGCCCAGAATAGGCCCCCTGGCTGTCCCCTCCATTGAAGGCCGGAGGAAAAACCCCATCCCTGCCTGGCCGTGCCTCCTCCCTGATGCTGCAGCGGGAGGCTGGTGGCTGTGCTGCGGGGCTGGCAGAGCTGCAGCCAGCTGCGTGCGGCAGCACCAGGGTCCCAAGCAGGCCAGGGCCCTGCAAGCCCTCCTGGCTCGAGGGGGCCTATTCAGCCTCTGGCACCAGATCACGGTTTGCCTGGCTGGGCTGCAGCTGCCGGGGCCAGTGGCTGAATAAGCCCCTCTGGCCAGGAGGGAGCTGGCCCCAACACACAACTGTGGAGGCTAGAGCCCAGCCTGGCAAACTGCGCTCTGGTGCCAGTGGCTGAATAAGCCCCCTCCTGCCAGGAAAGAACTTGCCCCAAGCACCGGAGCTGCTGCAGCATCTCCCTGCTTGGGCCAAGCCCCTCCCGGCCAGCGACTGAATAAGCCCTTCCGGCCAGGAGGGGCTTGCCCTGAGCAGGGAGCAGCTGCGGCAGCTCCAATGCTTGGGGCAAACTGTAAACCGTGCTCCAGTGCCAGCGGCTGAATAACCCCCCTCCAGCTGTGTGGGGCTTGCCCGGAGCACAGAACAGTGGCAGGGGCCCGGGCCACGCCCCCCCGGCACGGGCCACCGGTAGTAACCATGATGGCTTCTTGGAGCGAGCCCCTTCCCAGCGGGGGCTGCGCTGTGGAGCCTTGTGGGGGACTTACAGGGCTCTGGCCTGCTTGGGACCCCTGTGCTGCCACACAGCTGGCTGCAGCTCTGCCAGCCCCACAGCACAGCCCCTCACTGGGAAGGGGCTCATGCTCCCCTGCAGTATGACAGGGGCTGCTACCCCCAATAAGAGCGCTGCCGCCAGCCTCCCACTGCAGAAGAATTAAACCCCTCTCTGGCCAGACCTTTGCTCCTGCCTGTCCTTGCTGAGGCTGGGGAGCTGAGGGGCAGGGCCAGCTTGGCTGGGCTGGGGCAGATAGCCCCACCCAGCCAAGAGAGCATGCCGGGATGCTGAGGGTCTCTGATTTACCTAAAACCATCAAACGGCCAAGGACAGACGCTGCATAAACCGGTTTGAGCCAAATCATTTAAGTCTGATACTACATTCAACCAGATTCATCTCAAACCGGTTTCAAAATGGTTGAAACTTTATATGCACTGAATGTCTGTCCTGTTACAGGTTTAAACCAGTTTCTGATCACTTAAACTGGTTTATGTGTAATGTCTGTCGCTGGTCCTATTGACCATAAATGGAGTACCATGAACAAAAAAAAAGAGTAGAATCTTTCAGTCAAAAATCTGCTGTGATAATTTTTTCAAGTCTAGGACATGTAACAATCTATCTAGAAATATGGTATATTGTCTAATACTGTCTAATCCTATATTCACTTTGGATGCTCCAAGCCCCAATTGAGAAGTCAATGGACTTTTCACTGGACTTCTCATATTCAGATCTTTTTGCTTCCTTTGACTAAAGTTCATCTACAGTATAGCATGTAATAAACAGTTCAATATATTAATAAGATAACATTTTATTTTCTTATTTGCTAAATTATTATGACTGCAAATTAACTTCACTGAAAATGGAAAATTAACTTTTATTGTTCTGAAAGCGAGTCAAGATTTTAAAACTATTTAACATTCATCAATAGCTTACTAATTGTATTATTTTCATGAAAGGCTTAACCCTGAAACATTACTTCATTTTCTTCAGTGAAGCAATATAATCCACAGACTTCCCATGCAACCTTTCACAAATCATGAAATAATAGAGCTGGTTGAGAAGCCAGCAAACAAGTTCATGATTTTCTTTCTAAATTATATGGGTTTTCCAATAATAATAATAATAATAATAATAATAATAATAATAATAATAATAATAAACCAATTCATGCAGTTCCTATTGCATGCTGACCCATCCTCAAAAAATTGTGAAATTAATTTTTTTCATTCTCTCAATAAAAAAATGAAAAATGTTAAGAAAAATTTCATCAAAAAACCTAAGTTCAGTTAATTTTGATCACCTCCATTTTATATTTCTATGCCTGTTTCCTATCAGTAAAATGGACTTAATAAAAATATATTTCTGTAAATTTTTAAGAGCATGAATGCATATTACATATTTGTACAATGCCTAACAATAATTTTATTCTCAGCAGCAGCCTCAAAAGATATTACTGTAAAATATATAATAATTGAAACTATTTATTCATGTTCAGATTACATGTTCATTTTCAAAACTATACTCCTTCATGACAATCACTATCCCTAAAAATAACTTGTAACTAATACATCTGGAGTTGGCAATTAAAATACCAATTTAAGAATCCTATTAAAAACAATTCTAAAAAACTATGATAATATATAAAAATTTAAGTTTTTGTTTACAACAATGTCATTAAACATAGATTATAGATGACGGAATCTAGGCCAGATTTATTAGAAGTTGAGAAAATGGCTAATATGAATATATGCAAAGCAAGAAGTTGTGTGGTCCTTTACCGGACCAATTGCATAGTTGTAATAAATTTAGAAAGACAAGCTTTCAAGTGCTAAGCACTCTTCTTTGGGTCTGAAGAAAAAAAATATGAATACACTCGCCTAAATTTACATGAAGGATTCTTTACAATATTACTAGTAATAAAAGCAAAATGATATAAATGTCCAAATGGGCAAACCTATCCTTTACAAAATATTTGCTCATCTGTAAAGCCAAACCAGATTAGTGATGTGTGTATGGAGGTGGATTCTAAAAACATTTTACATCAGCTGAATCTAGAAAGGGTGAAAACCTGCTTAAACCTCAATTAACTATAGAAATGAAGAAGAAAAATCAATGCAAAAGTCATGACAATTAATCAGCGGTAACTAATTTCACAATTATAAAGATGAGGGCATTCACAAGAACAAAACAATGCAAATAAAAACAACAAAACAAAAAATAAAGTACCTTAATTTTTCCTGTGAGAATTGTATTTTCTAAAGGCTCTCCTGTATTCTGAACTATGACTGTAACCCTATATTGAGTAATAATTCCATTTGGTTGCTGTGGTTTTCTCCAAACAATTTTTGTGTGTGTGGCTTCTATCTCTACTAGTTGTAAATCAGATACAGCACTTGGAACTAAAACAAAAGGAAAAGCGTATATTAAATGCTATCTCCAATGGTGAATTTATTTAAAGACTGTCAGTCATTTTCTAAATGTTACTATTAACTTTCTCAGCCTACTAAGCAAGACAAAGCAAGATTTTAATCAGATTTGAAACTGAGTTGTTTCAAAGCAATCAGCAAGTTACTTTAGATATTTTTTTTTTCTAATACTGACTTAATCACATTTTAAAAACATGCAGATAGCTATAGAGTACTGAGTTCTATAATATGACTGTACACACATGGCCAGGCAGTGAACTAGTGTAAATCAGTGTAGCGCCACTAAAGTTATGGGAACTATACTGATTTATACCACTTTAAAATCTGGTGCAGAGTGTAAAAATTTGAAAAAAGGTATTATTTTTTGATAATTTTTCCAGAAGCAACAATGTAAAAGAAATCTGACAAATAAAAAAAAACATAGATCAGAGACAGAATAAGATGAGAGCTCGATAAAACCCCAGCGTTTTCAGTTTGCATGAAATTTTATTCTGTTTTATTTTGTTTTAAACCAAAAAATGTCCAACTTCCCATGAAATGTATTTTATTTTAAAGACTATTTTAGTTCCTGAAGAATGGAATATGTTTCATGAACCTGGCATGTGCTCAGTGAAATTGACATTCTTTTTACATTAACAAAAATGTCAGTTCTATTGAGCAGCAGGAGAAGAAATAGCCCCTCCCCACAGTCACTGTATACCACTGGCTCCCCACAGTCCCAGCCACCACTGGCTAGGCTTGCCATGTTGACCTTCTCTTGGGCTCTTTGGGAAACGTAGGGTGGGCACAGGGCAGGGTCCATGGTGACGGCAGGGAGTTGAGGGCATGTGCCTAGCAGCCAGTCAGGCGTGGCCTGGGTGCTCCATAGAAGGAAGGATTGGGCCCCTCGGCTGCTGCTGATGCCGAACTCTGATCCTTCTTTCTATGGAGCACTCTGTCCCTGCTGCCTGGTGTGAGATTCCCTGCCCCTGACTGCCTGCATCTGTGCTGCCAGGTCTGTGACAGTCTGGAGCAATGTGACAGGAGGCCACCCCAGGGCCGGGTCTCACGTTGGCCTGCCCACCTGTCTAGAACAATCTGCCCTGTCTCGCCTACCATAACTTCATGTAATAACTTGATATAAGTGGGAGGCTGCCCATTTTACTGCCCCGATGCCAGGGGGCGCTATACACATGGCTCTGACCTCCCTTTACCGTGTCCCATGCCTCGCAGTGGCATCATAAGTTCTTAATGGCTCTGGCCCCACACTGGGCCCCATAACATTCAAGTCAGCACCCCAACTAGATCACTCCTAATCAGGCGGTTACTCCACCCTCATTCTGGACTGTCAAGCTCTCTGAACCCTTCCCCCCCTTACTAGTAGGCCCTCTCTGGGACCTTTGGCCACACAGGCCCTGGCCCCGGCTCTAGGCCACTCAGAACCCCAGGAACCCTGGCTCTGGGCGCCCTTTGCGGTGGGCACCCTGGCCCTTTTGACCCTTCTGGTCCTGGCCCCAGCATTAACCAGCTGGGCGTCCCTCTGGTCAGGTCTCTGAGCAACTAGCCTACTCCATCTCAAATAGGTCTTCCTTCTTGGGCCCCTCCAAACACAGGCCATACACCTCTTCTGTCCCAGGTCTCTGATAACAATGTCTGGACTCCCTGCTTGTTCCTACTCTGGGTCACTCTCTGCCCCCTCCCTTGGGCTTCTCTCTCTGCCCCTTTACCTGGGCCACCAGGGTCTTCTCGCATTTTGGTTTGTCCTGAACCTTCCTCTCTGCAGGCTACAGGCACTCAGCCCAGGGGGCTCAGGTGTCCGGAGACATGCCTGCCCTTCCCCTGCCTGCTCACTAAATAACCCACCAGATGGTCGGGGCTGGGGTTATCAGGCGCCTTTCTCCGGGGAGGTAACTGTTCTGGCATTTCTGGGAGACTTTCCCACCATAGACAGCCCTGCCAGACTGCCCTTCCCCAGCAGGGTGCAGTTTTTGATCTTACCCAGGACCAGGAGCCTCCTACTATCTCCACAGCTCCTGCTCTTACCTCCAAAGTATTCCTGAGCAACTGCTCAGCTGGCTGTTGTCTTTCTGGCTGCCTGCAGCAGACTGCTGCTTCTGTCCTGTGGCCCTAGCCTTAAAATGGCTGCCTCATCAGGGCTGTCTTGCACCTGCTGGCTGCTCCCAGCCCTTGAAGTAGTAGGTACCAAACGTGCTCTGCCACAGGCAACTAAGCACTAGCACATCTCCCTGTGACTGGGGGCTAGTGGGGATGACCTAACATGAATGGATAGGGGATCTGGTACAGAAGTTTGATAGACTGGTCTAACCTAAACCAATGAAGTCTGATACCTCATCAGTCCAGGTCTATGTTAGATGGGGTTTCACCATTTTAAAACCAGACTATGTGCCCTGAACTTCTGATTTGTTATGGGTGTAAACTGGTTTTTGGTCACTTATACCAGTTTATATTCAATGCCTGTATCTGGCCTTGGAGAGGGGGAGATTAGCTTGGAAGGGACAATAAGGGGGGGAAGGCAGGATCTCCTGCATGTGAGGCAGGGGAGTGGGAGTAGGTAGGAATGATGTTACTGAATACAGATGGGAGGGAATTGTTTTTACTAAAGGTGGGCTGGGAAGCAAGTTTGGGTGAAACAGGGGGTTGACATTCTCCTTGGTCAGAGGTAGAGAAGTAGGAGCTTTGGGGAGTGGGTGGTTTGCTGCTGAATATGTTTTTTTTCTCTGGGCTCAGGGAGAGGGAGAGTTTGTTCATTCTTATTTTAATATTTTACTTTGTTTTTATAGTTCTGTTTCTTTCATTGTAAATCACCTTGAGCCTTTTTGGGAAATGTGGCATATACATTGAATAAATACCTGTCTTTAATTACTTTTTTAAGCTGGCTTTTATCTCTACCAAATTCTGCGATGGATGGGAGGTCGGACAGAAGTGGGGGCTTACGCACTCTGAAACAGGACTGTTTAATGTGACCACTGTAGCTCAATTAAGAACTCTAAATTACTGTATAAAAATGAGAACTTTTTCCTGGAGAGCCTGAGAAGTTGATTTTAGAAACCCCTCTTTTACCAAATAAACACATATTTAGATGAACCACATAAACAATATGTTTATATTCTCATCCACGCAGATGGCCTGAGAAATGTTCTGACAGTCAAAGACCCAGTATTTCCCCTATATTTAAAACAAGACATAGGGCATTTTTATACATGCAAGCCACGAACTTTGAAATGCTTCAAAGAGCTGCAACGCTTGCAGTTGTGTAAGTGGCAAAATGTGCATTAGCGCTGAGAAAATGGTGGTGCCACGTTTTTGAACTAAAACACAATGAAGGTGCTTTAGTTCAAAAACGCACCACTGCCATTTTCTGTCTGCTGACGTGCATTTTGCCGCTTATACAACTGCATGCAGCACAGCGTGGTGCGCATCAACTTGCGTGTGGCGCAGACTCAATTAATCGAAGTGGCAGATCTCTGGCGTGTCACAGGACAAAAATGTAAGTGTATAAATGCCCATAGATGTAAGAATTAAAGACACTAGCAGGGAGACAGATATGCAGGCAGTGAGATTTTCTTACATTTCAACGTTTTTACATTGAAAAGGCATCTCCTATAGTGCTGTATAAAACTATAAACAAGAGGCAATTACTAGACTGGCAACAGAGCTGTACTGCTACCCAACATGTCCACAGGTAGTGGATAGAAGAATGACCTCCAGAGAAAATTAGTTGCAAAATAAGGAGCAGCTCTCAATCGCTGACCAAGCAGTGGCAGCACCACCAGGACATGGTGGAGACAGCAGATACAATGCTTTCCCTCCTGAAAACTGACATACATCCATGTATCCCTTGATAGTGCTGTGCCAAGGTGTCACCACTATAATAAGCCTGCCCAGCCCCTAGTCATAGGTCTACAAGTCCTCAACAGCAGAACAGGTAGAGGAAGACATGAGAATCTCAACAGCTGAAAAAGTGGACAACGGTTGTAGAGATACAAGATCTCCAATTGTCTTGGCCTCCTTGCCATTGGATTGAGGTCCCATTCTGTCAAGAACCATGTGGAAGCGAATGTGCAGAAGCTTCTCCATGATAAAAGAAATCACACACAGGCAGCTTCCATGAAACTGGATTTTCCAGCACATTTTTTAGGCTATTTGGCAACTAGCTAGTGATGATGGGACCAGGACTGTGAGGTCTGGAAGCTCCTAGTCATGAATTGGTATGAAGGTAGCAGTTACAAAAAGGTCATCTGGCACTTCGACAAGGCAGGAGTGTGATTTAGCAGCTGTAACTTCAAGATCCACTCTGCTTACCACACATGGGGAGGGGGCTAGAAAAGGTCCCTAAACATAGCCTCTCTGCCTTCTTCCTGAATGGATAAACATGTCCAGTGGGATCACCTTTACTGTGGTTGAAATCAACGAAGACATAAAACCAATTTCAGAACCTGGAGCATCAGGACCCTCATGGACAATCCTAATAGTGAACGCCTAGAGTGCTGCACCACAATTGTGACTTGAAAAGTCAGGCAACAACATTGACATAGATGCACTGGGCAAGACCCAGAGAGCAGCAGATGAGCAACTCCAAGAACATAGAGGTGGCTATACCTTCGTCTGGAAGGGTAAACAGGAAAAAGAATACCAGCTTCAGAGTTAGTTTTGCCATCAAGAATGAATAATAAACCAACTCAATGAGTTCCCTATCAGAATTAATGAGCACCTCATGACAACTGACAGACAGCAAATATGCCATTGTCATCAGTGCGTATGCCCTGACTCTTGACACCGCCAATGAAACCAAGGAGGAAATCTAAGCCAGCCTTGACCAAATCCTTTCTGATGTTCTGGAAGGAGAAAGACTAAGTTTTCTAGGCGTTTCAAAGCCAGAATCAAAAGGGACTCAAACTTCTGGAACAGAAACACCAGCAAGGAAGAAGTAGGAAAGGTCAAGTTCAGCCGCATCCTCCTCCTAACCAAATACAGGGAACAAATTCTCCATCATCAACACTTTGGTTCTGCTAGAAAAAACAAGCACATGACATCATGGCAACACACATAATCTAAGCATTGGTACCTGATTGATTAAGTCATTGGTCACGCCTGGGATCTCAAGGATGTCTGCATTACCCAAGCTATGTTAGGAGCTGATGACAGCTGGACGCTCACTGACTCATCTGTTTGGTTATGTCACTCAAACTGGCTCCTAAGCAATGGCTGCAGCAGAAGTAATGATGATGGAAAATCAGCAATGAAGGACTCAAGGACCCAATGAAGCAAGATCTCTTCCACCAGCGTTCAACAAAAAAACTGGCGAATTCCAATCAACAACAATGGGAAAATGTTGACAGCATTTGGGGTGCCTTCAATTTCATTGTCATCAGTACCTGTGAAGAGACACACAGATTCTGTACCAGGAAACACCAAAGACTGGTTTCATGAGACTGACCAGGAGAGTCAAGAGTTGATCAACTGCAAGCACAAGGCCTTTTGTGTTTAGCGAATGACATCAACTCCAAGCAAAAGAAATCAAATAACCAACAAACCAAGGCAGAGGTTCAAAGGAGCACCTGCAATATGAAGAACAGATGGTGGGAAAACAAGGTTAAGGGGATTCAACATCTCACTGACATGCACAATGTGTGTGTTTTTTTCAGTGCCACCATAGCCATCTATGGTCTGACTACTCAGGGACCAACCCCCTTCAAGTCTCCTCCATCCTTAGATCTGATCAAGGAAAGGAGAGCCATCAATGCCCACTAGAAGGAGTACTTTGAAACTCTTCTCAGTCAAGACTTTGTTGCTGATGAGAGTGCTCTCAACTCCATCCTGCAATACCCAGTCAGACACTATTTTGGGATTCTTCCAACCCTTGATGAGGTGAGGGAAGCCATCAAAGCAGATGAAGAATGACAAGGCATCTGAAGCTGATGGAATCCCTGCTGAAATCTTCAAGCAGAGGGGAGAGGAGCTCATATCCCAGGTCCTGCCCTCATTTTAAGGATTTGGAATACTGAGGAAATCCCAGTTGACTTCAGGGACATCATGATGGTGACAATCTTCAAGAAAGGAGATAAGGTCGACTGAAAGTAATAGAGGGATCACCTTTCTGTCCACCACAGGAAAGACCATTGCAAGAACCCTCCTGAACTGTCTCCTTCCACTTGCTGAAGAGTTCTTCCCAGAATCTCAGTGTGGCTTTAGGGCATCAAGATGCACATCTGATGTCAGCTTGCCAGCTGCAAGAAAAATGCTGGGAACAACATAAACCTCTCTACATGGCCTTCTTTGACCTCACAAGACCCTTCAACTCCATCAACTAAGAAGCACTGTGGAGGATCCTTCTTAAGTACAGATGCCCACCAAAATTTATCACCATTCTTTGAATGCTCCATGATGGTATGCAAGCAGCTGTTCTTAACACCAGAAATTGCACAGATCTTTTTGAGGTTAAGATGGGAGTTAAGCAAGGCTGCATCATTGCTCCAATATTCTTCTTGATTTTCTTTACCACAATGCAACACACTTCCAGTCAGAGTGGAGTTAAATTACCAAAATGTTTAATCTCAGCTGACTCCAAGCCAAAACCAAGACCACCCTGATCTCAATCATTGAGCTCCAGTACACTGATGATGCTACAGTCTGTGCTCACTTGGAAACAGACTTTCAAGCAATTGTTGATGTTTTTACTGAGGCATGCAGGAAAATGGGACCGACTCTTAACATTCAGAAGACTAAGGTCCTTCATCAACAAGCTCTTAATAAGCAGTCCCCAGCTCCAGCAATCCAGATTCATGGTGAGAGTCTGAAGAACGCTGAGTATTCCCGTACCTCAGAAGCCATCTCTCACAGAAGGCTGACATTGATGAAGAAATCCAGCAGTGCCTCAAATGTGCACATGCAGCCTTTGGATGCCTGAGGAAATGGGTGTTCAAAGATGGTGACATCAGATCCAAAAACAAGCTCATGGTTTATCAAGAAGTTGTAATCCCCACCTTATTGTACGGAGCTGAGATGTGGACAATGTACAGAAGACACCTCAAGTCAATGGAGAAGTACCATCAATGCTGTCTGTAGAAGATCCTTCGAATTCTGTGGGAAGACAGATGCACCAATATTAGCGTCCTCTTGCAAGCAAACACCATAAGCATCGAGGCAAAGATCATCCAACATCAACTTCACTGGCTGGCCACATCGTCTGGAATTGTCTGACTTCAGACTTCTGAAGCAAGTTTTATTCTCCCCACTCAGTCAAGGCGTATGTTCAAGAAGAGGGCAGAGAAAGTACTTCAAGGACATCCTTACGACCAACTTACAAAAATGTAACATCAACATCAATGCGTGGGACACTATCACCCAGGACCACCTCAAATGGATGAAGAGTCTTCTGCAAGGATGTCAGTACTCTGAAACCTTATGACGACACAGGAGATGAAAAAACAGAAACGGCAGAAATAGCGTGTCATGGACCAAATGAAGAATCCAGAGCCACCCACCACACAGAGAAACACATACCCAAGTTGTAACAGAATCTGTCAATCCTGCATCAGGCTCATCAGCCCACATTTGTACCCATAGACAGGACAATCATGGAAGACAATCATCCTCGACTGCGAGGGATTGCCAAAGAAGATTAGACTGCAATTCACTCTAATGAGATCTGAAGTCATCATAGGAAGGTGATGTTGGACCCTATATTCAGAGAGGATATATTCTTGAGGGAAGAGTAAGTTAGATAGCTTAAGTTACAATTTGTGATTATATTTATTCTTTGAAGAAATAAGAGGAAAATTGATCTCTCCATTAGTGGAAAACTTTAAATACTGAGCTAAAGAACAAAAAACAGTTTGGCTGCTAACAACTTACAGCTTGTCTTATACTCCCCAGGCATATCTGCACTACTTGCACAATGAATAAAGGCTTAAATCAAATAGAAATCCTGTGTTTCACTTTACTACTGTATATTGCTTCATTTTATCCATTTTTTTAGCTCTGCTGACTGTCCTTCCTGCCCCGCAAATGGCAGCAAAGTACCCTTCACATCTGTCTTCTGTTTGAATTTTGTTTAAACTGATAGAATGTATAATCTTATTGCATGCTTTTAGCAAAAAATGTAAACTGTATGTAGTTATTATTATATCATATAACATTTTATCGTCCATTTTATTGTACTGTTTTAGTAAAAGCTGTAAATAACTACTACTACAATACCTGACATGGAGCCAGTTTTGAACTTATTAAAAATTCATCAAACCTGAGATATTTTAAATGAAACAATTAATAATTTTAGCTTAAAAAACCAAAATTTTCATCTAATTCCAGAAATGTTTGTTTATCCCATTACATGCTGCCATCTAATGGCCAATAATTGAGTTGTTCCTTTAACTGAATTGCCTTACTCTTAAGTAATTGCTTTCCTTCAGCCAAAAAACATATTAGTTAAACAATCTTTGAAAGCTTCCAAATGAAGATAAATTTGATCATTTTTAATTTTTGTGTATGCCTGAGAAAGTAGAAGGGGAAAATATCTACAGCATTTTCCTGTATATTCTGGGTTGTTTTTTGTTTTTATCGGGGGTGGGGGGAGAGTTCCTAACATGCCTAGACTAAGGAGGAAGTGAACTAGAAACACACCTGTTTTTCATATACAGTTTTCAGAAATGGCTTTGAAGGGAAAACTGAAACTAATCATCACATGTAGCAAGAAAATAACTTTTACTAACTTTATTTCTATAACCCCACCTACCTCCAGCTGGAGTGAAAATTGTAAGATTAGCCTTAGGCCCCACACCAGCACTTGTCTCAGCACCAACATACACATCATATGTTGTAAATGGTATTAGGTTATTAAATATAAACTTGAGATCTTTTGTGCTGTTATCCACAATACGACCTAAATTGAAAAGGAAAAGAAATATCAGTATAAATATTAAAACAGTATTTCATTTGTGCATTGAAAGTAGTTATTTTTTGTCACAATGAAACAAAATCAAATAATGATAAAAATGTTCATTTACATTAAGATTTCATTAGTGATGGGTCCCATACTAAGTTATATTGCATACCTTTGATAAAATATTTAAATACTATTTGCAGTACACATTACACTTCTGAAACACAGAGAATGTACTTCTTGTTAATTTCTTTTCTAATATTGCACTGTCTGCCCAGTGTTGATAAGAGGCTCAAAGAACCAATCTCCCAGAGGTGCATATGAGTGGGAGATGGCTGGTGGAACTATTAGGTCAGAGGAAGAAAAAAAGACCTTAAATATACACAATATTGAGGTACCCATTATGTGTACCCTCACTGCCTTGAATGGGACAATACAAGAGGAATCAGAGGTGAGTTAAATCCAAGAGGACCAACCCTAAACATAGGTTATATGGCTATTAACTGGACCCAAATAAACCTCTGATTTTTGGAATAGAAGAATTCAATGCAATAAAAAAGTTTCCACTTGAAAACGTATCCCTTTGTTCTCCTTGATTTAAGTGACAACTTAACATACTAGCTCTCTAAAAAAGTGGAAGAGGTAAGCTTGTGTGTGTGTCTGTTTCAGGAATATCCAGCAGCAATGGTCCTCTGTGTATAAAAATGTCCTTTTCACTGAAAAACTAACAGAGAAACACAATAATCCAATATTATTTGAACAACCTGTTTATAACAAGCTCCAAGCTTTAACAATCCCAGGAGCAGGAACTAAAAATGCCATTATTCTGAGGCAGCACATTTATTAACCCTATTATGGCAAACACCATATTTTAATTAATTTGTCTCCCGGTCTCATAGAGATTTGTTATAATGAGGTTTTACTGTACTATCAAGCTAATTTTGAAACAGAAAAATTTCACTCCTGAATAACCAGTTTAAGAATGAAAGTAATTTATTGTAATAAAATTGTTACAGCAATAAGAAAGGAAACATAACATTGATTCAGACTCACCAGAAGGTCCATATAGCTCAACTCTGTAGCTAAATTTTCCTGTTACTATGGTTGGTGGGTCCCAAGACACTGAAAAGGATTTTGCTGTAACATTGCCTTTAGCAAAATTTTGTGGTGCATCTTCTGGAACTAGAACAAAATTGAAAACATATATATACACACAGTCGCATATAATTTGGATTAGGGTTTCCTATTATCACCATATAATTAATCTTATATAAAAATAGTCAAGCCAGATCAGAAAGAGAGAAATTAAAAACATGTACATTGAAAAAATGTATCTTGGATTAATATTATTTTTAATTCCACTTCCTTTTATTAAAAAAATGGGGGGAGGGTGGATGATGGTAAATTATCCAGCAAAAGAGATCGCAATATGCAAAAAACCCTGGAAGAGAGAAGTACTAGGGACCTCATTATTGCTGTTAATTTATACATGGATGGTGCTCAAATACTACTGAGGTGGGAACAACATGAAACCATAGAAAGGTAGATGTTTCATGAAAGGTATGTAAGATCTTTATTTTATAGAGCAGGTCTCTTAATATTTATTGATGATCTCAATTGTATAAAAACCCAAACCAGAAAAGATCTAAGCACATGAAAAAAAACAACTTTCCTTTGCTTTTAATGGGAATTAAAGACATGGCATTACTAGATTTTCTAAAGCATAAATTGCTAATAGATTTTGAGTAACAAAGTACTTCCAGAAATATCTTTTATTGGACCAATTGTATAGTTGGGAGAGATGTTAGACAATCCAGGAATGGGAAGGGTTAGGAATATTTCTCTCCCAGCATTTAAAACAATTCCCAAACCTCACCCACTCACTATCAGCAGGAAACTTCCCACTGACCAACAGACAGCAAGTGGAAAGAACCTGCCTAAACAGCAAGTGCAATATCTGTCAACACATCTCTACCATCACCACAATCAACACACCCCGTAGTGCAAACTATGGATCCAATAAATCACATTTAGTGGTAGACTTATGTATCATCCGATGCAGCAAATGACCTCACTTAAACTGTAGGATAAACTAAGCAACCATTATGCTCCAGAATCAACTTTCCAAAAAATGATAAAGAGCAAAAACCTGCAATCAACAACGGAAGGACCTTTTACACAGAACAAGCACTCCATTTCTGAATTCAGTCTTTGTACTCTACGGAAACCTACAAAATACATTCAGAAAATGGGCTGGGAACCAAAACTCATAGTTTTACCAGAGCCTAAAAACCATACGCTAAACACAGAAAATGGTTTTATGGCTCATTATAGTTTACCAGATCTTTCCGTAGTCCTCAAGTTACAACAACCTTCTTCCCTTTTGAATGACTTTATTCTTTTACATAATTAAGTTCTCTCTTTCAACTGCCCAGTGCTCATTTTGTAGTTTCTTCCAATAACTTATCTTTGCTCCCACAGGTTTACAGCTCCCTCCTCCTTTAAGTGACTACTTTCATTTATGTAGTGGATTTAAAGAAAAGTCATTGTTTTATCTGGATAAAAAATTAGTAAGTGGAAGCAATAGCAGAAGCCTTAGCAATGTTCACAGGGATGTGAACTGGGATGTGCAACTGGGATTATGGATACATGATGGGATAGTTTACGTGACTGGAGCACAATCATGCCTGAGTACAGCTTGTTCAGGAAGGACAGGCAGAGGAAAAACATAGGAAGCATTGCCCTATACATAAAGGTGAAGTATACTTTTTCTAAGATGCAGTACTAAGTACAAGATAGACCTGTTGAAAGCATCTGGATAAAGGTCAGAGGGGGAAGCAGTAGTGGCAGATGTCATGGTGGCCATCTGTTACAGGCCACTAAACCAAGAGGAAGCAGCAGCAGATAAAGGTCTTCTTTAAACAACTGGCAGAAGCTTCCAAATCTCAGGACTTGGTTCTCACAGGGGCTTTAATTACTGAGACACTGGCAATTGCCATGCTGCAGCAGACTCAATTAATCGAGTCTGCTCTGACACGCTGGAATTCCAGCACATCGGAGCAGCCTCTGTGCTCTGCTTCCAAAATGACCAAAACTGGTTTAAGATAAACCTGGTTGGATGTAGTATTAGACTGAACTGACTTAGGTCAAACCAGTTTATGGAACTTCTATCCCAGACCACCTCCTGGTTCAAGTTAACTCACAGTCCCCCAGAATCCCAGGATGCTTTGCAACCCTGGGCTGTGCTGCCTGCTCTAGCAGAGCAGGATTGGCCCTGCACCTCTGCTCCCTAGCCAGAGCATTATCACTGCTTCAATTGGCTTAGAAGAGGACAGGGTGGGGCAGATGGGACCCAGCTCTGAACCCCAGATGGGGTCTGCCTGTGGGGGGTGGAAGCATCCCCTCCCAGGCTTTTCCCCTACTCCCTGCTTGAGCAGAGTGCAGGCAGGTGGGGGGGGGGAGCATAGCCAGGCCCTGGCCCAGCCAGCACACTGAGGTGGTGGTGGGGGAACCCCAGCTGGGGTATACCTTGCCATGGGGAGGCAACCCTCCCAGACTTTTCTCCCCACTCTCCACTTTAGTGGAGAGTAGAGTGCAGCCAGGCCTACAGGCTGAAGTAGAGGGTAGGAAGGGGATTTATACCCCCTCCCTGGCCCACATGAAACCACAGCCAGGGTCTGCCAGTGGGGAGCAGCCCTTCCCAAGATTCCCCCACTACTCCTCACTCAGGAGGAGGGCATGGGCAGGCCCCGGTCTGGGGCCAGTACACTGAGGTGGAGGGGGGGGCCCTTAAACCGCTCGAGTGGGGAGTGGGGGGACAGGCTGCTTCCCCCCACTCCAGTAGACCCCAGCTGAGGGTACTCTGTGCCCAAAACCTCCACTAACACCTCTTCCAACTATGTTGTAATAGGTTTAGAGTGTTGTAGTCTTGATAGTCCAGGAAATATACAAGAAGCAAGGACTTTTTGGTGGCATCTTTTCATAGTTTCATAGTAGTTTCATAGTAGCTAGGGTCAGGAGGGACCTGAACAGATCATCTAGCCTGACCCCCTGCCACAGGCAGGAGTGAATGCTGGGTTCACAAGACCCCAGACAGGTGATCATCCAACCTCCTCTTGAATTTGCCCAAGGTAGGGGCGAGGACCATTTCCCTGGGAAGTTAGTTCCAGATTTTGGCCACCCTAACTGTAAAATATTGCCTTCTGATCTCTAACCTAAACCTATTCTCCATCAGCTTATTACCACTGTTCCTCATCACCCCAGGTGGTGCTGGGAAGAAAAGGGCTCTACCTATTTGCTGATGATCTCCCCTGATGAGTTTTGTAGGTATCCACCAGGTTCCCCCTCAGCCTCCTCCTGCTGAGGCTGGACAGGTTCAGGTCCTTCAGTCTCTCCTCGTAGGGCCTGTCCTGCTGCCCTCTCACCAAGCGGGTGGCCCTCCTCTGAACCCTCTCCAGGCTGGCCACATCCCTTTTAAAGTGCGGCGCCCAGAACTGGACGCAGTGCTCCAACTGCAGCCTGACCAATGTTGCATAGAGGGGGAGGATCACCTCTCTGGACTGGCTTGAGATGCACCTTTGGATGCATGACAAGGTATGGCTGATCTTGCTGGCTGCAGTCTGGCATTGGCAGCTCATGTTCATCTTGGAGTCAATAATGACTCCAAGATCCCTTTCCGCCTCTGTGCTTTCAAAAAGGA